>NC_135974.1:14792335-15050409 GCF_053455715.1 Rhinoraja longicauda
TTAATTGACTGGGTAAATGTAAAAATTGTCCTTAGTGTGTGTAGGATAGTGTTAATAGTGTTAGTGTGCGGGGATCGCTGGGCGGCGCGGACTTGGTGGGCCTAAAAGGCCTGTTTCCGCGCTGTATCTGAAATATGAAAATATGAAAATATGAAAAGATAAGGAGAGGAGTGAAATGTAAAGCCAGAGGTAGGGTCATGGGTGGAAGGAGGCAGAGGGTGGGAAGGGAGGGGAATAGTGGGAGAAACGGGTGCGCATAGGGGAAGGGAGCACAGGAAAGAGAGAGAGGAAAGGAGGAATATTATTGAAAATCGGAGAATTTAAAGGTTCATATGGTTGGGTTGCGAGCTGCCCAAGCGGAATATGAAGTGCTGCTTCTCCATTTCCAGTATCTGCAATCCCTTTGGGCTACATAGAGTGGATGTGGAGAGGATGTTTCCATTAGTGGGGGAGACCAGGATCAGAGGGCACAGCCTCAGAATAAAAGGACATACCTCTTAAAAGGAGATGAGGGGGAATTTCTTTAGGGTGGTGAATCTGTGGAAATCATTGCCACAGGCGGCTGTGGAGGCCAAGTGACTGGGTACTTTTAAAGAAGAGATTGATAGGTTCTTGATGAGCAAGTGTGTCAAAGGTTACGGGGAGAAGGCAGGAGAGTCAATGGCCAATGGTGCTTTATTGTCATGTGCAAACGCACAGTGACATTTTTAAAAAAAGTACACTTCAGTAAAGTATTGCCATATCTAAGCATCATCCCCGATTAGCAAAGTGTACAGAAATAGTCCACTGAGCCCGCATACTAGAGGTGCCAGGTTTTTGGTGCCATTTTTTGGTCTAGTCCGTGCTCTAGGACTTATGGAGCGGCGACTGATCCAGGCAAGCCCCAGGCTGCTGCAGGGCCTCCACGTGTCACCTTCCTTGGACGTCTGGATCATCCAGCGAACTGATGTCCCTCTCCTCGCCCATCCACCTTTGTGCCCGGGTGGCGCCTCCCGCAGCCGACATTGAGGGAGCGGGAGACCAGACCCCAGTTCCCTCTCCTGGCGGCCTTGCTCCTCACATCTGTTGTCGCCGGCTCCCTTCCCTCCGGTCTCTCTTGTCATCAGGGGACAAGCAGGGGCCGACTCGGCGGCTTCTCCCCACAGGCCGCGGCCTGTCGAGTCAACGGAGGGAAAAATAGATCAGCCACGATCAAATGGCGGAGCAGACTCGATGGGCCGAATGGACTAATTCTGTTCCTATGTTATATTTGCGGCACAATAGCGTAGCAGTAGAGTTGCTGCCTTACAGCGACAGGCACCCGGGATCGATCCTGAGTACGGGTGCTGTCTGTACGGAGTTTGTACATTTTCACCGTGACCTGCCTGAGTGTTCTCCGTTGGTCCAGTTTCCTCCCACACTCCAAAGACGCGCAGGTTTGTAGGTTAATTGGCTTCGGTAAAATTGTAAATTGTCCCTAGTGTGTAGGATAGTGTTAGTGTACGGGGTGACCGCTGGACAGCGCGGACTCGGTGGCCCGAAGGACCTGTTTCTAGGCTGTTACTCTAACGTCTGGTGAACTTTTGAACTTATATAGTGTGTTGGCTCCATTTGCATCACGATACCAACTGTGCAGCCTGCAGGTAGAACCTGGGTCAAAATCACCCCCTTTGGATTCTGGCTGGGTTCCAACCGCAGGCACAGCCTTGTCAAATATGAACCTTTAACTGCAAGTGTCAGCAGGCGAACTGAACGACCCCAATCAGAGCAGCCTCCGACACTTACACACACCAGATCGCAGCGGGGTTTACCAATAATTAGCGGCTGCACTCTTGGCAAATTACAAGCTGGCTGGATCAGTGCTACTCAGACCAGTTGTCACACACTGCTGCACTCTGCTTAGCTTGCAGAAGGCTTGAATTTGTTGTCTTTTATTTTTGGTGTTTGGTTTTTTGTTTGGTGTTCAGGAAATCCGGGTACTTTCTGCTGTGCAAAGAAGTTAACAAGAGATGCTTCAACTTTCCACGTCTGTGTTCCCTGGTCCTATTTTTTGTCACTGCTCTACAGGGTGGCATGCTGGTGCAGCGGTAGAGTTGCCGCCTCAGAGCGCCAGAGACCCGGGTTCAATCCTGACTATGGGTGCTGTCTGTGTGGAGTTTGTACGTTCTCCCTGTGACTGCGTGGGTTTTCTCCAGGTGCTCCGGTTTCCTCCCAAATTTCAAAGACGTGCAGGTTTGTAGGTTAATCGGACCTCTGTAAATTGCCCCCCCCCAGTGGATGCAAAAGTGAGATAATATATAACTAGCGTGATCAGGTGAGCGCTGGTAGCCATGCACTCGATGGGCCGTTTCTACACGGTATCGCTGAACTAAACTTTCTTCTCTCCAAACAGAGAAAATTGAGACAAATTCTTGTCTCGGCTAATTTCATCTGTGAACAGAATTTCAAATCGCAACAACCTTATAGCTGGGTCATAAATAAATCCAGATACTTGTGTTTTTACAATACTCTGAAATCCTAGCAGAAACAGCAAAAGGTTCAGACTAATGGCTCCCTTGCCGGCGTCGAGAGGCGCCCATGATTACAGGGCGTCTTTAAGGTTTTAATAATATGGTTAGAAAGTTCACCGAAGAAAGCAAAACTGAATAAAAATAGCCCGGGCGATAGGGCTGCTCACCCTCCCGCAGAGAGGAGAAACGTCTTAAAATGAGAGGGCTGCAGTGTTTATTGTTGGAGGAGAGAGTGGATATTTCACCATGTGTGAACAGTCAATGGTGTATGTGTAGGAAGGAACTGCAGACGCTGGTTTAAACCGAAGATAGACACAAAAAGCTGGAGTAACTCAGCGGGACAGGCAGCATCTCTGGAGAGAAGGAATGGATGACGTCTCGGGTCGAGACCCTTCTTCATACTTTATTGCCACATGTTCCTAAGTACAGTGAAATGCTTTGTTTTGCATACAACACGGTAAAATCGTAGAGTTTTATCTGTTGGGAGCGGTGGACCAGGTCTGCTGCTGTACGTGGCAGCAGCGACCCCCCCCCCCCCCCCCCCCCCCCCCGCCAGATCCCTCCTTTGATCTGTAGAATAATACGTTCATCTTTGTTAGCTGATTATAAGATATAAACTTTACATGCTTCGTCCAGCCTCTCCCCACTTCTAGTTTTCTTCTACCCCCCACCCCTACAATCGGTCTGAAGAAGGGTCCCGACCTGAAACGCCACCTATCCACGTTCTCCAGAGATGCTGCCTGATCCGCTGAGTTACTCCAGCACTTTGTGTCTGTTTGTGTCACAGTGGTGCAGCAGTAGAGTTACTCCCATTGCTGCGCCAGAGATCTAGGTTTGATCCTGACTACGGGTGCTGTCTGTATGGAGTTTGCTCGTTCTCCCTGTGACTGAGTGGGGTTTCTCCGCATGCTCTGGTCTCCATCCACATTCCACAGAGACGTGAAGGTTTTTAGGTTAATTTGCTTCAGTATATTGTCCCCAGTGTGTAGGATAGAACTAGTGTGAACGGGTGATCGCTGGTCGGCGTGGATCGAAGGGCATGTTTCCATGCTGTATCGATAAAAATAAAAAATAAAACTGAAAGCCCAGCATCTGTGGTTCCATGTTTCCGCATATAAACTTGAATGTCTTATCTAAAGCTCCCTCTTGTGTTAGCTTGGTTTAGTTTTAAGTTTATTGTCGCATGTAGGTACAGTGAAAAGCTTTAGTTGCGTGCTAACCAGTCAGCGGAAAGACAAGACATTTTTTTTTATTATCAAAAAATACTTTATTCAAGAAATAAATATATACAAATCATGGTCCTTCCAAAACTCCATCCGATATTCTCGGGGGTTATACATTCATTCAATACATACAGTTATTACATCAATTACACAAAATTACCCCCCACCCTTGCCACTCTTGTGACCCACTGGCGTGGAATCCCTTCCCTTATTCTGAGGGGCATCTTCACCACACCCTGCCCCCTATGTCCGGCAGCGGAAGGACCCTAGACTGTGGTCCTCCGCCACAGAGCCTTGGCATTGGCTGCACCGAGCTTCAGTGTGTCCCTCAGCACGTACTCCTGCAGACTGCAGTGGGCCAGTCGGCAACATTCCCCAACCGACATCTCGCTCTGCTGGGAGGTCAACAAAGCTCGGGCAGACCAAAGAGCGTCTTTCACCGTGTTGATGACTTTCCAGCAGCACTCGATGTTAGTCTCTGAATGCGTCCCTGGGAACAGTCCGTAGATCACAGAGTCCTCTGTGACGGAGCTGTTCGGAATAAATCGTGACAGGGACCCTTGCAAACCTCTCCAGACTCTCTTTGCAAATCCACACTCTGCGAAGAGGTGGGCAACCATCTCCTCTCCATAGCAGCCGTCCCAGAAAGACAAGACATGGTTTTAAAAAATATATCAAACAATACTTTATTCAAGTAATAAATATTTACAAAACATCTTCTTTTCAATCAAGCTGTTCACAATGTACAGATACAGGATAAAGGGAAGAACGTTTAGTTCAAGACACAGTCCAATAAAGTCCCATAAAGGTAAGTCCGAGGGACTCCAATGAGGTAGAAGGTAGCTGTGGACTGCTTTCCGGTTGTTGATAGGATGGTTCAGTTGCCTGATAATGTTCTACCAGAAGCCCAAGATACTCAACTCTAGTGCGGGTACCTGCTTAACTCAAAGATTTTAACAATATTATTTAACTGGCTTTAAAACTGTTTCCTCCCCCAAGTGACGATTGACCACAGAAGTGAAGTATAACAGTTTAGGACTAAATTAAAACACAGATCAATACCATTGCTGCTTAGATAGACACAAAAAATGCTGGAGTAACTCAGCGGTTCAGGCAGCATCTCCGGAGAACAAGAATTGTTGACGTTTCTGGTTGGAATTCTTCTTCAGACTACACCATTACTCCTCAAATGTTTTGTTCAACTATTTGAGTAGGATTTGCATTGCTATATCGTCCAGTCATCTCACAGAGTACCTTTGAAATCTACCATAGATGCAAGAATGCAATCAAGGCACCCAGTCTATGCCCACTAAGGGCAATGCGTTAGGTAGAGTTATGATGCTGATAATAATCAAAGGGATAAATAAAACATAGAACACAGAACAGAGCAGCACTGGAACAAGCTCTTTGGTCCACCTTTCTTACAGGGGCGGCACTGTGGCATGGCGGTAGAGTTTCTGCCTTACTGTGCCAGAGACCTGGGTTTGATCCTGACTGCGGGTGCTGTCTGGACAGAGTTTGTGGGTTCTCACCCCTGTGCCCGCGTGGCTTTTCTCCGGGTGCTCCGGTTTCAGATTTAGATTTTAGATTTAGAGATACAGCGCAGAAACAGGCCCTTCGGCCCACCGGGTCCACACCGCCCAGCGATCCCCGCACACTAACACTATCCTACACCCACTAGGTCAATTTTTACATTTACCAAGCCAATTAACCTGCATACCTGTACGCCTTTGAAGTGTGGGAGGAAACCGAAGATCTCGGAGAAAACCCACGCAGGTCACGGGGAGAACGTACAAACTCCGTACAGATGGCGCCCGTAGTCAGGATCGAACCTGAGTCTCCGGCGTTGCATTCGCTGTAAGGCAGCAACTCTACCGCTGCGCCACACTCTAAAGAGGTACAGGTTTGTAGGTTAATTGGCCTTGGTAAAAATGGTAAAAATGATCCTCAGTGCGTAGGATAGTGCTAGTGTATGGGGATCGTTGGTCCACGCGAATTCGGTGAGCCAAAGGACTTGTTTCCACACTGTATCTTAAAATCAAAATCTAAAGTAAAGTGGTGAAACAGCATAAAAGTCCAAGAGAAGTTAAAAGGTGAAATGATGTGCACTTGGTCGTTCCATGTAGTGGATGCTACACTGATTAGATGTCAGTGCTGAGCAATGGGATTCTCTGCAACCCCACTTGCTGGTTTCATGAACATGCTTTGCTCTCTCAAGCTGCAAGCTGAATATCTGACACAGGAGTATTTCCATTCTGTAAGAATTTTACACTGTTGCAAGTTAATCTTGTTGCAGGATGTCGAGTTATAAATAGGTTTGTCTGGGTAAGGATGACCGATTTCCTGCCCTGAAGAACATGTCACAACAATCCAGCCTTTTCATTGTCACTGTTTCTTTTTTATTCTTGATTAATGTAAGCATTCGAAGTTAAATTCTCCAGCTGCTGCTGTGGGATTCAACGTACCGACACTCCCCGACTTACGCAATAGGCGACTTACTCACACTTATTCCGTGTGCAGTCCCGAGTGCAATCAAGGCAGTTTGCAATTTTCACAACACTCAAGTTTACCTCAGAAACAAGTCGACAATGGCGGTGGTGCTTACCCAGAAGGCTGTGCGCTACAGAAAGTGCCCTGGACGGAGCCAGACGCCACTGAGACAGTTAATACTCTCAGTGAGTTATTTTGGGCAGGGGATGGAGATTCTGATTTATGTAAAATCTGACCTATGTAAGGGTTCACGGAACGTAACCGTTACACAGACCAGGGAGTGCCTGTAATATCTTCCAGGCCTCTGAATAATAGTCTAGTACTTTATCTACTCTGCTATTTTCACCATAAAAGACAAGGTAACATTCGAAGGGGATCTATTTAACAGTGTCTTCCTGGATTAACATTGTGAGATCTTAGCACACCATCCCGGCCACATACTCTTTTCATCCCTGCCATCGGGAAGAAGATACAGGAGCCTGAAAATTGTAACGTCCAGGTTTAGGAGCAGCTTCTACCTCACAGCCATCAGGCTATTAATGACCACAACCTCCAAATCAGCTCCGAACTACATAGACTTGGAGGCATTGGTTTTGTCTTTTTGCATTAATTGTATATGTGTGTGTGTGTGCGTGTGTAAATTTATTACATTATTGTAAATAATGCAATAAACAAAAAATGGTCATATATATATACATATATATATATGACCATTTTTTGTTTATTACATTATTTACAGAGTACTATGTTTACATATTCTGGTGTGCTGCTGAAAGCAAGAATTTCATTGTTCTGTCTGGGACATATGATGATAAAACACTCTTGACTCTTGATTCAGTAATCCATCCCTACCTGAGGAACATGAAACATTGCAATATCTCAGTGGATCTGTTCAAAGTGGACCTTGGAGGCAGTGGTGGTGGTGCGCACAAGGGGTTAAGAAACAGAGGTAAGATTTGTCCACACAAGACCCTAAGCTAGCTCCACCATTTAATATGATCGCCAATTTTCCATTGCAATTCCTCTCTCCTGCCCTTTACCTGAAACCCTTTATTTCCTAGCATGGCAAATAGTTATTGATCTATGTTGGGGTCTTTGTGTTCCTTTTGAACAATTCTGTAGCGCAATGTAACCTTCACTCATTTAGGGGTGGCACGGTGGCGCAGCGGTAGATTAGCTGCATTACAGCGCCAGAGACCCAGGTTCGATCCTGACTACGTGTGCTGTCTGTACGGAGTTTGTACGTTCTCCCTGTGACTGCGTGGGTTTTCCCTGGGTGCTCCGGTTTCCTCCCTCACTCCAAAGACGTACAGGTTTGTAGGTTAATTGGCTTTGGTAAAGATTGTAAACTGTCCCTAGTGTGTAGGAAAGTGTTAGTGTACAGGGATTGCCGATCCCATTTCCTCGCTGCATCTCTAAACCAGGGGTGTCAAACTCATTTTAGGTCACGGGCAAAATGCGACTTCATGCGGGCCGGGTCAGTTATGCACGCACGCACGCACGCACGAACGCACGCGGGCGAACGCTCCCACAGCTCTTTGCCTTTGTTTTTTCAACCCGCTCTCACGTGTTTCAGTCTCTGCTACAACTACGAAGTGTTTCACTTTACGAATTTCGTTTCTTATGAAGAAGATTGCCTCGCAAGCAGTACTTTTATGATTGGTATCTAGGCCCTAGATACAGTGAATGTGGAAATAATGTTTCCAGTAATAAGAGAGTCCAGGACCAGAGGTCACAGCATCAGAATAAAAGGTCATGCATTCAAAATGGAGATGAGGAGGAATGGGTGGTGAATCCGTGGAATTCATTGCTGCAGACAGCGGTGGAGGCCAAGACATTGAGTATTTTTGAGGCAGAGATTGATAGGTCTTGATTAGGTTACAGGGAGAAAGAAGACAATAGAATGTGGTTGAGAGAGAAAATAGATCAGCCATGGTTGAATGGCAAAGTAGACTTGATGGGCTAAATGGCCTAATTCTGTTCCCCTGTCTTATAGTCTTCCTATAGTGTTTATGTTTTGCCCACAATGGGCTGGCTGGGTGGTGAACAGCCAAACAGCAGCTACCTGGCATGGTGAAAGATGGTCTGTCCATCATCTCACCTGAAGGCCCTGCTCCCCATCCTTCTTCTTATGTCTTTCTTCCTTCCCCTCACATCCTCTGCCCTCATCTCTCATGTCCTTCTCTACCCTCACCTTCTCCCTCACCTGCCCTCTCCCTTTCCTCGGCCTCTCCCTTCTCTCATCCCCACTTCCTTCCTTCCAGCTACTCCCCCACTCCCCTCCCTTACTTCATCCTCTCTCTTTCCTTACCTCGTCCCTAAATCTCCTCCCTTCCCTCATCCCTAAACACCATTCCTTCTCTCATCTGCTCCCATCCTCACCCCCTCCCTCCCCACTTCCTTTCTTTACCACCTACTCCCCCACTCCCCTCCCTCGACACCCTCTCTTCCCTTCCTCATCCCTAAAAACCCTCCCTTCCCTCATCTGCTCCCTCTCCCCATCCTTTACCACCACCTTCTCCCTTCTCTTCCCTATTCCCGCATAACTACCAGCACGTCTTCATACCCCACCTAACCTTAACCCAACCCAGAGCCCCCACCCTGGAGAGCAGCTCAGATTTTGGATCGCTGGCTGTGGCCCCATTCACAGTGCGGCGACTTCCCACCAGCCTCTATCCACGCGCTCAACTGGGACTCAGGTACATGGTGGCGGTCTCTGTGGCGGCAGCCCAGGCATTTCCCGGTGTCCACAACAACGCTGAGACTCCCCACCTTCCCCAGCGGCGGCCCCTTCCCGCCCGCGTCACCACATGGCCTGTTCCGGGAGAGAGGGCGGCGAGAGAGAGCGGCAATAGAGAGAGAGCAGCGAGAGAGAGAGAGAGAGAGAGAGCGGCGAGAGAGAGAGAACGGCGAGAGAGAGAGCGCGGCTACCGTACAGATACATAATAAATCGTTGCGAATAAACTTTTTTTCCCCCCAAATCATCCCGCGGGCCGGATTGGACCCCTTTGCGGTGTCGTTTGACACCCCTGCTCTAAACTAAACTAAACTAAATTTACTCGCCTAGGCACGGAGCTTGAAGTAAACAGATCCGATAATTATGTCCCACCGGGAGCCGTTGACTTAACCACAAACAGGTGCAAACAACGTTACAAGATGTGACCACGACACAGTTCCTTAAGATCGTGGCAAGTCACTAAACCCAAGGGAACACTTCCTTTAGCAGCTGATAGACACAGTCTCATTCATCAACAACAGAGCATCTACAGGCAAATCCAAAAAATCTATAACCTGTCATTTACAGCAGGCAGTGAAGAAAGCTAATGGCATGTTGGCCATCAAAATGAGAGGATTTGAGTATAGGAGTAAAGAGGACCTTATGCAGTTGTTCAGGGCCCTGGTGAGACCACATCTGGAGAATTGTGTGCAGTTTTGGTCTTCTAATTTGAGGAAGGATATCCTTGCTATTGAGGCAGTGCAGTGTAGGCTCACGAGTTTAATCCCCGGGATGGCGGAACTGTCATATGAGGAAAGATTAGAAAGACTGGGCTTGTATTCACTGGAATTTAGAATGATGAGAGGCGATCTTATAGAAACGTTTAAAATTATAAAAGGACTGGACAAGCTAGATGCAGGAAAAATGTACCCAATGTTGGGGGAGAATGTAAATGTACCCAATGTTGGAGGATTTAATGTACCCAAACCAGGGGCCACAGTCTAAGAATAAAGGGGAGGCCATTTAAAACTGAGATGAGAAAAAACTTTTTCACCCAGAGAGTTGTGATTTTGTGAAATTCTCTGCCACAGAAGGCAGTGGAGGCCAATTCACTGGATGAATTTAAAAGAGAGTTAGATAGAGTTCTACGGGTTAGCGGAATCAAGGGATATGGGGGAGAAGGCAGGCACGGGTTGCTGATTGTGGATGTTCAGCCATGATCACAATGAATGGCGGTGCTGGCTCAAAGAGCCAAATGGCCTCCTCCTGCACCTATTTTCTATGTTTCTATGTATAACCTAGAAACATCAGTATCGACCCATCGATCGGGCATGGAAGTCCTAATTGAGGTCGAGATCGACCGCCACACTTGGCCTGGGCATCACATTTCTGGGGGGGCTTTCTGGGGCAGGGGGAATTTCAAGCGCGCTCTCGTAATTTTGTCCGGATTGAAGGAAGTTGCCAAAAAATCAGTGGCTAACCTGTATATCAATCACTTCTGTGCAGGGTGAGGATCACAGATGAATCGTTGCCAGGATAGAGTATATCATGGCTTACTGCTTAATGATCTACCTGAGAATAATGGGAGAACAAGCAGGCAAGGATTTAATGGCTTGAGAATTAAATCACGCCCTGGCAACTTAATGATCTTGACGTCACTTAGACTTAGCTGCGAGACTTATAAATTAATGTTCCTAATGTACTGGATATGATTGTTTTACCTTATGTTTTTTGAACATGAAGGAACACAGAGAACTGGAAGATTACATATTCAAATCTTTGAAGTTGGCAACACAAGTTGAGGAGGTTATTTATTAAAACAAAACACACACGATTCTTGGCTTTAATGAGAGAGGCAGAAAAGGAAAGAAGCTGCACTCAACCTTTGTAAATCACTGGTTAAGTCTCACCTGGAATTTTGTGGCCACTACTCTTCGGGAAGGATGTCAAAATCTTGGCGAACATACAGGGAAGAATTATTTTGTAATATACCTATATCACTGTGTGATACTGGGATTATTAACTCTCTAATTATAAGGTTTAGACTAGACTTTAGAGATATATAGCATGGAAACAGGCCCTTTGCTCACCGAGTCCACGCCAACCAGCGATCACCCCGTACACTAACACTATCCTACACACTAGGGACAATATACAATTTTATCAAAGCCAATTAACCCACAAACCTGTATGTCTTTGGAGTGTGGGAGGAAACCAGGGCACCCGGAGAAAACACAAGCAATCACAGGGAGAATGTATAAACTCCGTACAGACAGCACCCGTAATTAGGATCGAACCTGGATCTCTGGCGCTGTAAGGCAGCAATTCTACCGCTGTACCACAGTACCGCTGTAAATTTAAAGTGAGACATAATATTAAAAAATTTGGTAGGAAGGAACTGCAGATGCTGGTTTCCACCGAAGATAGGCACAAAATGCTAGAGTAACTCAGGCAGCATCTCTGGAGGAAAGGAAGTGGTGACTTTTCGGGTCAAAACCTTTCTTCAGACTGGGTCAGAATTCATTTAAAATTGGGAGTAGTTTAGGTAAACTGTGTGCTGACTGGCTAATATCTACAGAGTATAAGTTTAATATACAGCACAACCATGGGCAGACCAGGTACAATACTTTTAAGCAACATATTCTTTTTGGCAGATGTTCATGATGGGCTGAAGGACACAAAGTTTTGGAGTAACTCAGCGGGTCAGGCAGCATCACTGAAGAACGTTGATAGGTGATGTTTCGGGTTGGGACCCTTCTTCAGGGTCTATTCAAGTATCTGTCCATATACCTTCCAAATATTGCAAACGTATCTGCCTCCACCACCTCCTCCGGCAACGCGTTCCAGATATTCAACAACATCAGTGAGAAAATGTATCCCTCAGATCTCTTTTAAATTTCTCCCCTCTCACCCTAAACCTGTCCCCTCTAGTCATAGAAAAGAAAACACACAAAGTGCTGCAGTAACTCAGTGTGTCAGGCAGCATCTCTGGACAACGTGGATTGGTGATGTTTCGGGTTGGGACCACTCTTCAGACCCGACTCGAAACGTCACCTATCCATGTTCTCCAGAGATGCTGCCTGACCCGCTGAATTATTTCAGCACTTTGTGTCCTTTTGTGTGAACAGCATCTGCAGTTCCTCGTTTCTGCATGTTTGGCTGAAGTTTCCCCTTCTGTTCTGTATGACTCCACCTGAACATAAAAATATATTGCTTAATTAAACCATGTCTTGACAGAGAAGTCAAGAGGAACAACTAATTGGGGGTGGTGATAAATCAAATGTTAAATTACGGGACTAAGTTCAAATCCCACATCTCTTTTACACTTTTCTCTCACCTTAAAGCTATGCCCTCTAGTCTCTGACATTTCCAACCTGGTTCTGACTGTCTCCCCTATCTCAGCCTCTCATCATTTTATATACTTCTATTAGGTCTCCCCATGTGAAATTAGAGGAAGGGATAAAGGTGGAAGAGGACAGGGGGAAGAGAAAAGGGGGACAGGACAGTGGAAGAAATATGTAGTTTAGTTTATTGTCACGTGTACCGAGGTACAGTGAAATGCTTTTTTGTTGCGCGCTATCCAGTCAGTGGAAAGACTGTACATGATTACAATCAAGCTGTCCACAGTTTACACACACAAGGTAAAGGGAATAACGTTTAGTGCAATAAAACATCCAGTAAAGTCTGTTTAAAGATAATTGAGGTAGCTGGTAGGCCAGGACTGCTCTGCAGTTGTTGTTTTTTATTGCATGCTAACCAGTCAGCAGAAAGACTATGCATGATTACAATCACCAGATATATGATAAAGGGAATGACGTTTAATGCAAGATAACGTCCAGCAAAGTCCGATTGAAGATAGTCCAAGGATCTCCAAAGAGGTAGATAATAGCTCAGGACTGCTCTCTAGTTGATGGTAGGATGGTTCAGTTGCCTGATAACAGCTGGGAAGAAACTGTCCCTAAATCTGGAGGTGTGCGTTTTTACACTTCTGTACCTCTTGCCTGATGGGAGAAGGGTGAGGTGGGAGTGAGACTGGTCCTTGATTATGCTGGTGGCCTTGCTAAGGCAACGTGAAGTGTAGATGGAGTTAATGGAAGGGAGGTTGGTTTGCGTGATGGTCGGAATGGGTGAACACTGTAAAATTAACAGCTTAGATCCTAGCGACTGAAAAATTAACAGCTCAGATCCTAGCGACTGGTGACTAAAATAAACACAGTAGTGTCTTGATTGACCTGAACCTTTATAATTAACTCCAGCGCAGCCAATATTTTATGCCTAGAGTTGGCAGAATAGTGTGTGCTCACTGAGATTACATGGGTACAATTTATTTCCTTGTGCTATTTATAATGCACTGGTTAAAGAGTTCATAATAAACTCTTGACTGTAATTTAAATTTTGAAATAAATCCACAAGGGCATTCAAGTGGCACAGGTGGGAATAAGTCAAGACTGACAGACTATGTGCTAAAAATAACACATCGAGTACATTAAAAGAAGAATCTACCTTTTTGGAAACAAGGATGCTAGTTTACAAAAAATGACTCAAGGTGCTGGAGTAACTCTGGGTCAGGCAGCATCTCTGGAGAACGTGGGTAGGTGACCTTTCGGGTCAGGACTGTTTTTCAGACTGATTGTAGGGGAGTTTTAGAATGCTGAAAGCGAGGAGGGGAAGGACAAAATCTAACAGGTAAGGTTGAGTCAGGAAGCAGAGGGTTGATCTTATCATTATCATCTTCTAGGTGGTGATAGATCTATTTATTCTCCTCGTGATTTTATACACCTCTATAAGATCACCCCTCATGCACGGCAGTGAAAGAAGCCTGAGCCTGCCCAACCTCCCTGCACCTCAGGTCCTGGCAACATTCTAGTAAATCTTTGCACCCTTTGCAACTGAACAACATCCTTCCTATAGCAGGGTGACCAAAACCGATTGCAATAGTCAATATTCATTTATTTGTCACATACACATAAATGTGCAGTGAAATGAAAAATTACCCGCAGTTCAACAATAAGACCAATAAGAATAATCAATAAAAATGCAATAACACATACAATCATAACTAACACCAAACAAAAGAAACATCCATCACAGTGAGACCCTCCAGTCACCTCCTCACTGTGATGGAAGCCCAGAATGTCTTTTCTCTTCCCCTGCCATCTTCTCCTGTGATCAGGCTGTTGGAGTTGCCACGTCGGGGCGGTCGGGGCTCCCGCAATACTGCAAATGCGGCCTCACAAATATGCTGTACAAAAGGAGTCATCTGTAGAGGGGGAAACAAAGTCAATGTTTCACTTTGGATCAAAGATGTTCGACCTGAAACACTAACTTTTTTCTTTCTACAGATGCTGCCTGATATCATGAATGTTCCCCAAAATTCCACAAAGTCCCCCGGACTCTCAGTCTGAAGAAGGGTCTTGACCTGAAATGTCACCTATTCCTTTTCTCCAGAGATGCTGCCTGACCTGCTGAGTCACTCCAGCACTTTGTGTCCATCTTCAGTTCCCCCAAATTGTTGTTTTATTAGGAGTTGCAGTATTTTGCTTTGTTAATTATACTTTTGTTCACGGGTATCCTCGTATAGCATCCTTCCTATACTGGTTGTAACCCCAAACACTTCCCATTGATTTTGTTACCCAATCAATCAAGGAGCCAACACTAAAAACAAAGAACTGCAGATGCTAGTTTACAAAAAAAAGACACAACGTGCCAGACGAACTCAGCGCGTCAAGCAGCATTTGAAGAAGGGTCTCGATCCGAAACGTCACACATTCCTTCTCTCCAGAGATGCTGCCTGACCTGCTGAGTTACTCCAGCATTTTGTGATAACATCTGTGGAGATCATAATAGGCGATGTTTTGGGCAGGGACCTTTCTTCAGACTGGTGAAGGGCCATGACCTGAAATGTTGCCCATCCATATTCTCCAAGAAGGGTCCCATATCTATAGATGGACACGAAAAGCTAGAGTAACTCAGTGGGTCAGACAGCAACTCTGGAGAAAAGGATAGGTGACATCTCGACCTAAAACGTCACTATCCATGTTCTCCATAGACGCTGCCTGACCCACTGAGTTAATCCAGCACTTTGTGACTTTTTTAAGGAACCAACACTGGTTGTTCAATTGGACATGACCAGCCTCCCTACTGCCCACCAAACTACAGCTGATTGGTCAACGCAGGCAAGCAAACAGATGTCCAATCAGAGACTCAACAATGTTGATCAACCAATCAGAAATGAAATTGACATTCAATGGCCAATTGGATGGCAGGGCGAGGTTGAATAGCCAATCAGAATGCCCAAAGCCCAGCCCAAGGGTGATTGGTTCTCATTCACCAATCAGAAGGTGAATGTGCGCCCATTCTATCCAATTGGAAGAGGAACAGACCACCATTGGCCAATGGGAGAGCACGTGCAGTTTCATTGGGCCAATAGACAATTAATGAAGCCATTGGCAAACATGGGTCTTGCGAGTGTTGGAGGATTTGCCAATGAACAATGTCTGAGCCGAGCACAGGCGCCTCGTCCTCATTGAGCCGACAGGAGGCGCTGCTGCTGCTGCTGCAGTCCGGGGTGAGAACGTTTGTCCGGCGAAGGGGAGGGATTAGCGGCCGTACCCGCAGGCGCCTGGTCCGCCCGCCTAAGCGCTCCGCCGGCGATGGAGATGCTGGCGAGCACCGTCCGGGCGCTGAACCTCCTGCTGCGGCAGCGCCGGCTGCATGGTGCCCTGGCGGCCGTCAAGGGCTTCCGCAACGGGGTGGTGTGAGTGTGCCCCGCCGGCTGGGCGGCCTGGGGCGCGGAAAGGCCACTATAGTCTGGATTAACAGCGTTGCTGTGGAAGAGAAGGGGTTTATTACCTGGTTTGGTAGTGCTTCAGGGAGGGTAAAGCCAGGGTCTATTATCTGCATTAACGGTGCCCTAGTGGGGGAAAGAGGGTTATAGTTTGGATTAATAGTGTCCCGTGGAAGAGACACTAGGATTAACAGTGTCCCGGGTGAGAGGGTAGAGAGGTTTAAATGCTGAATGAACAGTGAGTGCCCTGTGTGTGAGGGTGGGGGAAGAGGTTTATTACCTGGAAATACAGTGCTCTGTGGATGGGACAGGGTTATAATCTGGATTAATAGCGTCCTGTGGAAGAGAAGAGGTTTATTACCTGGATTAAGTGCTTTATGGGGGGGAGAATAGGGTGGGGAGAGGGTAAAGGGTTTATTATCTGCATTAACTGTGCCCTGGGAGGGGTTTATAGGTCATAAATTATGGTGGAATTAGGACATTCTGTCCATAAAGTCTACTCTGCTGTACAATCATGGCTGATCTATCTCTCCCTCCTAACCCCATTCTCCTGCCTCCTCCCCACAACGTCTGACACCGGTTCTAATCAAGAATCTTATCTACGCCTTAAAAATATCCATTGACTTGGCCGCCACAGCCTTCTGTGGTAAAGAATTCCACAGATTCACCACCCTCTGACTAAAGAGATTTCTCCTCATCTTCTTCCTAAAAGAACGTCCTTTAATTCTAAGGCTATGACCGTTAGTCCTAGACTCTCCCACTAGTGGAAACATCCTCTCCCATCCACTCTATCCAAACTTTTCACTATTTTGTATGTCTCAATGAGGTTCACCCTTATTCTTCTGAACTCCAACAAGTACGGGCCCAGTGCTGGCAAATACTCATCATATGTTAACCTACTCATTCCTGGGTTCATTCTTGTAAATCTCTGGACCCTCTTCAAAGCCAGTACATCCTTCCTCAGATATGGTGCCCAAAATTACTCGCAATACTCCAAATGTGGCCTTACCAGCGCCTGGTAGAACCTCAACACCACATCCCTGTTTTGGACACGTGCCCTCTTGAAATAAATGCTAGCATTGAGTTTGCTTTCTTAGTCATGATTAACAGTGCCCTGTGCAAAGGACGGGGATAGGAGTTTGTAGTCTGGATTAAGAGCCTCTAGTGGAGGGGACGGGGTTCATAGTTTGGATTAATAGCGTCCTGTGGGTTTCTTTACCTGGATTAAGTGGTTATGGAGGGTAAAGGGTTGATTATCTGGATTAATATTGGCCTACAGAGGGCAAGGGGTCTTTTGCTTGGAATCACAGCCTCGTAGTGGGGTGAAGGGTTTTATTTTCTGGATTAACAGCATCCTGTGAAGGGTAACGGGTGTACTAACTGGATTAGCCGTCTCCTGTGGAAGGGAAGGGGTTAATTGCCTGGATGCAGTATCCTGGGGAGGTTAAATTCATAACTTCATAAAGTCCAGGAGCAGATTCGGCCATTCGGCTCATCAAGTCTACTCTGCCATTCAATCATGGCTGATCTATCCTCTCAAAATTATTCTCCTGCTTTATCCCCATAACCTCTGACACACTTACTAATCAAGTACCCTGTGGGGGGGGGGGGGGGGTTGGAGGGAAAGAGGTTTATTGTTTGGATTAACAGCCTCCTGTGGGGGAAGGGGAGGGGATAGGGGTTAATTGCCTGCATTGTGTCTTATGGAGAGTAAGGGGTCTTTTACCTGGATTCACAGTGCCCAATGAGGGAGGGAGGAAGGGGTTTATTGCCTGGATTACGTTCAGTGATGAAAATCTAGAGTATGTAGATATTGAAATGTATTAGAGCTGGAATAGTTTGTAGTGATAGGGATGGATGAAATCAAAAAGAGACACAAAGTGATGGAGTAACTCAGCAGGTCAGGCCACATCTCTGGAGAACATGGATAGATGATGTTTTGGGTCAAGACCCCTACGCCAGACCAGAGGGATTTCAACCCGAAACCTCTGTCCCTGTCCTCCAGAGATGTTGACTGACCCATTGAGTTACTCCAACACTTTGTGTCCTTTTTCACCCAAAGAACAGGTTGCCTTGGTCTTGACCCGAATCATCACCCATTCCTTCTCACGCTAGATGCTGCCTGACCCACTGAGTTACTCCAGCATTTTGTGTCTACCTTGAGGTCAGAGTTGGCTTTCGATAATGGGTGCCTGCTCTTGCATGTGACCTGAGAACTTTGTTAACCCAGTCTGTCAATCCAGCTAGTTGCTTCCTGAATTGTTAATGGAGTAGTGAGACGTTTCCTCCCAACAGATTTTCACATGCAAGTTGATGTGTTTTGTTCTGCATTCACAGGCACTTTGGTCTGTTCTGCATCTTCCGTTGGTGGAATAATTGGTCATATAATGCCTGGACTGTCTGGTTGATGTAGAGGGCTGTCTACAGCCATTAAGTGGGGTAGTTTGAAGCCAAATACCTCTAGTGTGGGGTCAGAAATTACATTTTTGTTCTTTGTATTGGTATGCCATTAGGAATAACAAATAAATTAAATGCGTTTGAAGTTAAGGCCTCTGAGATTTGACTGTCATCAAGGTGGGATATGATTTTCCTGAGGATATTAGGTGAGAATCAAAGCTTTTCCAATGAGCAGTGTCTGTAAATGTTATGGGGTGTGAGTTTTGCTGGGAATGTGCACTAAAGACCTCGGCAACTTTCCGACCCCTGTAGGTTTTGTGTGCGACACTAATTTATTCACATTTTTTATTTCAAGGTATGGAGCCAAAATTCGAGCCCCACATGCTCTTGTAATGACCTTGCTGTTTAAAAAAGGAAGGTAAGAATGATGCATATCGAGTTCAAATGCTGACAATACAATTGCATTGTCCATTTTATACATGGAGCGCTGTTTCTAAGTAAAATTACCAGTGGTACGCTCATGTAGGTTTAATTTAGGTACATGTAACGCCTCCAGAGCCTGTATTTTTCCTTGTCGTAAAAACTAAATTGTCCTCTTCAGGTATCCAATCTTTCTTGTAATTACTCCCATATAAATGTGGACTATATCCTGTGTAAGCAGGGAGTGATATATAGATATGCACGCTCTTTGGTCTCCAACTGTACCTTGCACACTGGGATAGTGGAGTTGCGACACTCTAGTGACTTTTCTCTCCATTTTTTATAAAAGTTGGTTCATGACTGTGTGTCTGTGCGCGCAAAAGAGTATTCCCAACAGGATGGATGAGGATGCTTGCTGCCTTTTTGCAAGTTGAAGCACCTCCCATCAACAGGAAGAATTCCGCAAGAATTGAATCTGCGGTTATGAGCCATTGAGATTGACACAAGATTTGCATTATCCTTCTGTAGTTTAGGAACAGCAGTGGGAAAAGTGAAGGAAGGGTTTTAGCCGTAATCCTAATCTTTCTTCTCGCATATTCAGTCTACAAGACAAACTGAAGGCCATTGCACTCGCCACCTACACTCACTCCCGAAACCTGTCCCTCTTCGTCTTCACGTACAAGTGTCTGTTGGGAGCTCAGCGCTGGTGGCAGGGTAAGGAGGGACAGCTGCACTCATTCCTGGCAGCTTGTGTCGGAGGCTGGTTGGTGTTCGGAGACAACAACCACATCAACAGTCAGGTAATAAATTAGTTTTAAAATGGGTGCACAGTTCTGGAGTAACTCAGCCGCCAGGCAGCATCTCTGGAGAACATGAATAGATAATGTTTTGGGTCGGGACTCTTCTTCAGACTGAAAAAGATCCCGATCTGAAAAGTTACCTATCCATGTTCTCCACATTTGCTGCCTGACCTGCTGAGTTACTCCAGCACCTGGTGTCCTTTTGTGTATTAACTAGCATCTGCAGTTCTTTGTTTCTAACTAAAATAGTCTTCTATTTTAGTGTCCGTAGTAGCGGAAGGAGTGGCTCCAGTTAAACTTTTTCAGCACAGTGGCGTAGCTGGTAGAGCCGCTGCCTCACAGCGCCAGAGAACCAGGTTCAATCCTGATTTTGAGTCCTGTCTGTGTGGAGTTTGCACGTTCTCCCTGTGACCTTGTGACCTCCTGGTGCTCCTGTTTCCTTCTACATCCCAAAGGCAGAACCTGTGGTCAGGATAGAACCTGGGTCTCTGGCACTGTAAGCAGCAAATCCACCGCTGCGCCACTATGCCGCCTTAATTGGCCTCTGTAAATTGCCCCTAATTGCCTGCATTGAGTGGATGCGAAAGAGGGATAACATAGAACTAGTGTGAACAGGTGATCGATGGTCAGCATGGTTTGTGGGCCGAAGAGCCTGTTTTCAAGCTGTATCTTTCAATCAATCATACTGTGCTGTGGAACTAGCACGAGGAACTGCCAGACCTTGTTTTACATCCGCATTATCTGGCTTCACCTGAAGGTGGCGTTTTGAGCTACTGCTCGGCTGACTCGACCCAACACGTCACTTAACCATGTTCTCCAGAGAACTGCAGATGCTGGGTTACAAAAGAGAACACTAAGTGCTGGAGAAATCAGTGGGTCAGGCAGCGTCTCTGTAGAACGTGGATAGTTGACGTTTCGGCTCGCAATGATTGCAGTTGGAGAGGGATTAAAGCTGGAAGAGAGAGGGTGATCGGGATAGGACAAAGCCTGGCAAGTGATAGGTGGGTACAGGCAAGGAGGGGGGAAAGGGGGAGTTGATTGGCAGATGGATGGGCAAAGGCCAGAGATGGGAAGAAGACCACATGTTGTGAGATACGGAGAGAAGAGGCACGGTGGAAGGGGACAGGGGAATGGGCAAGAGTTGTTGTTTGATTAGTTACCTGAAATGAGAGAATTTGATGTTCATACCATTGGGTTGTAATCTACCCAACTATTAACTTTAATTTTAATCTATTAGGGTTTATGAAGCCACATAATGTGCTAAAGAAATGTAAAAGAAGCTTAGGAAATAACTTAACTTAGCCTTTCTGGGAACATTCTTATTGGCCTTTCAGGTGTTTTGTCATGGAGCTTGTATGTTTAACGATGTTAAAGTGTAATTGATGTTATTTTAAGAGAATCTATATTCCACTCAATTCACTTTATTGGTTGCCAAAATGGTAGCAAAATCCAAATTTACCTCATTGCTTCCCCATGTCTGTCAATGGAGTAAGATGGCGCCTAAGCTAGGAGACACACTGCATGCTGGTCCCAGAAGTGGATCTGCAGTCATTCATTATAATCTCTCCACTCTTTTAAACCTCTACTCCAACAGCCCTAAAGGGTTGTTCCCTTTATCCTGTACACTGTGGACGGCTTGATTGTAATCATGTATAGTCTTCTCGCTGACTGGACAGCACGCAACAAAAAGCTTTTCACTGTACACAAGACCTCTACTCCGACAGCACTAAAAACTTCAGTCTGAAGAAGGGTCTCGACCCGAAACCTCACCCATTCCTTCAATCCACAGATGCTACCTGTCCCGCTGAGTTACACCAGCATTTTGTGTGTAGCACTAAAAACGTATTCCTTTTATCCTGTATCGGGGTAGGACAAAGCCTGTTTAGCACACAACAATATGCTCCTCACTGTACCTTGGTGCACGTGACAATAAACTGAACTAAAGATCTGTCATGTAACAAAAGAAAAAGAAGGGTCTAGCTCTGAAACGTCACCCATTCCTTCCAGAACCAGGGGCCACAGGCTAAGACTAAAGCGGAGGCCATTTAAAACTGAGATGAGAAAAAACGTTTTCACCCAGAGAGTTGTGAATTTGTGGAATTCTCTGCCAGAGAAGGCAGTAGAGACCAATTCACTGGATGAATTAAAAAAAAAGAGTTAGATGGAGCTCTAGGGGCTAGCGGAATCAAGGGATATGGGGAGAAGGAAGACACGGGTTACTGATTGTGGATGATCAGCCATGATCGCAATGAATGGCGGTGCTGGCTTGAAGAGCCAAATGGCCTCCTGCACCTATTTTCTATGTTTCCAGAGATGCTGCCTGTCCCGCTGAGTTACTCCAGCATTTTGTGTCTGTCTTTGGTGTAAAGCAGCATCTGCAGTTCCTTCCTGCACATTTAATAAACACTTCTCACCTCTCTCCAATCTGTCTACCAACAGATAAATATGTACCTGCTGTCTCGCGTTCTCTTTGGGCTGTCCCGACTGGCTGTGGAGAAGGGCTACTTGCCGGCGACAAAGCGGGACCCGTTCCCACTGTTTGCTACCTTGGTGTGGGGTCTGGTCCTCTGGCTGTTTGAGTACCACCCACACACACTGCAACCATCACTCCAGTCATCAATGACCTACCTCTATGACGACAGCAATGTTTGGCACGATGTCTCGGACTTTCTGGTTTACAACAAAAAGAGGACTGGTAAATGAAGAGATGAAAACCAAAGCAACCTCTCTCTCTGGCAGGATATTACTTTCAGATTAATGTTAATTTTCCTCTCTACGTGAAGACCTTACTTACTAGGTGTTATTTTCCCAAGGGAGAGTCTAGCACAGCAGGGACTAAGGTATCACTGATCTTGTAAGCAGTTGTTTAGTGCGTATTTGTACACGACTTGCTGTCCAAAGGGGAAAGTCTAAGCACCGTGGACAATGTGTTTCCCTGGTTCTCTATTTCACTGGAGTATTCGGGCATATTCTGACCAGTTTGCCATTCTCTGCAGCTAGGAGGTTCCCAGTGTGCAGGACAGAACTTGTGTGCGAGTGACTGCTGGTCGGCACGGACTCGGTGGGCTGAAGGGCCTGATTCCACATTCTCTCTAAACTAAACATCCCAACCTTTTCACTTAGTGTCCTGATTGATTAAAGGCAATCGTGCCAAATACCTTCTGCACCATCCTGTCGACATGTGTTGACACTTCCAGCAAACCAGGTACTTGTTTGTAGCCCTAGGTCTTCTGTTTTACAACATTCTCCAAGACCCTGCCAATTACTGTGTAAATATTACCCTGGTTTAATTTAGCAAAATGCAAAACTTTGCACTTGTCAGTTAAATTCCGTCTTCCATTCCCTGGCCCAATTTTCCAGTTGATCTAGATCCTGTAGTATTCTTAGATATTCTTCTTCACTGTCCACTTTACCACCAGATTTGGTGTCATCCCCAAATATGCCAACTACATTTTCATCCGAATTGTTAATATAGATGACAGACTCCAGGGAGTGGGCCCAGCACTGATCCCTGAAACACATCACTGTTCACAATTAGAGCAGTACAGTGGCGCAGCGCTAGAGTTGCTGCTTTACACCACCAGAGACCCGGGTTCGATCGTGACTGCGGGTGCTGTCTGTACGGAGTCTGTACGTTCTCTCTGTAATGGTGTGGGTTTTCTCTGCATGCTCCAGTTTCCTCCCACACTCTGAAGACGTGCAGGTTAATTGACCTCTAAATTGTTCCTAGTGTGTAGGATAGAACTAGTGTACAAGTGATCGCTGGTTGGGGTGCAGACTCGATGGGCTGAAGGGCCTGTTTCCATGCTGTAGCTCTAATGTAAAGCCACCGAACTAAATAACCCTTCACTATCACCTCCTGACTCCAACTAGCAAGCCAATTTTGTACCTATTTGGCTAATTAACACTGGATCCCATACGATCTAATCTTGTCAAAGGCTGCTGTAGTCCAATTGTTTTAAATTTAAATATTAAAACAGTTGATGCAAGATATTTAATGTAAAGAAGATTTCCAGGTCACCACGAGTGGCTGTTCCCTTTCCTCTGGATGGATATCTAATGTTGAACTGCAAAGTTAATTGTGACATTTAATACAAGATTATAATTTCAATAAAAATGGTTTGCAACATGTTTTATTTGTTTGATTAACTTATCAAAGTGGTTTGTGTATGCTTCCGTGCTATATAATTAATAAATGCCTTCAAGATTATTAAGTTAAGAGATACGGTGTGGAAACAGGCCCTTTGGCCCACCGAGTCCACGCTGACCAGTGATCACCCTCACACTATCTCTAGTCTATGTACGAGGGGCAATTTACAGAAGATAATTAACCTAAAAACCTGCACAACTTTGGAATGTGGGTGGAAACTGGAGCACCCCAGGAAAAAACCTACGTGGTCAGTGGGAGAACATAAAAACTCCACACAGGCAGCACCCGTGGTCAGGATTGAACCCGGATCTCTGGCGCTGTGAGGCAGCGACTCCACCACTGCCCACTTTGGTATCGGTCGTGATTGGCTTTGGTCCTGTATTGTGTTTCTGCCCATCTGGAAACACTCTGGAATCTCCAGGAACATACAATGTAGAAAGGTGCAGCACAGGAACAGGCCTTATGGCCCACGATGCCTGTGCCCAACTTAGTAAGATTAACTTCCTCTGCACTACTCTAAGCACCATGCCAAATAAATATTTTTTCTTTGAGTACATCGGTTTTATCAATAATAACACTATTGGAGAGTCTGAAGAAGGGTCCCAACCTGAAACGTTATCTATCCACGTTTTTGAGAAATGCTGTGAATCAGCATCTGTAGTTCCTTGTTTCAACACTAAAGCTATTGTGCGGCACAGTGGCACAGCAGTGCCTCACAGCACCAGAGACAAGGGTTCGATACACGTGCTGTATCCCTGAGACCACGTGTGTTTTCTCCGGGTGCTCCAGTTTCCTCCCACACTCCAAAGTCGTACAGGTTTATCATATATCATATCATATATATACAGCCCGAAACAGGCCTTTTCGGCCCACCAAGTCCGTGCCGCCCAGCGATCCCTGCACATTAACACTATCCTACACCCACTAGGGACAATTTTTACATTTACCCAGCCAATTAACCTACATACCTGTACGTCTTTGGAGACGTACAGGTATGTAGGTCATGGGCCTCCTCCAGTGCCATGGTGAGGCCCACCGGAAATTGGAGGAACAGCACCTCATATTTCGCCTGGGCAGCTTGCAGCCCAGTGGTATGAACATTGACTTCTCCAACTTTAGATAGTTCCTCTGTCCCTCTCTTCCCCTCCCCCTTCCCAGATCTCCCTCGATCTTCCTGTCTCCACCTATATCCTTCCTTTGTCCTGCCCCCCTGACATCAGTCTGAAGAAGGGTCTCGACCCGAAACGTCACCCATTCCTTCTCTCCTGAGATGCTGCCCGTGAACGTGGAGAGGGTGTTTCCACTAGTGGGAGAGTCTAGGCCCAGAGGGCACAGCCTCAGAATAAAAGGATATTATTTTAGGAAGGAGATGAGGAATTTCAGAGGGCGGTGAAGCTGTGGAATTCATTGCCACTGACAGCTGTAGAGGCCCAGTCAATGGATATTTCTAAGGCAGAGATAGATAGATTCCTGATTAGTATGTCTGTCAGGGGTTATGAGGCAGGCAGGAGAATGGTGTTCGGAGGGAGAGATAGATCAGACGTGATTGAATGGTGGAGTAGACTTGATGGGCCGAATGGCCTAAATCTGCTCCTTTCACATATGAGCATGAACTATCCTAAATGCGATCCCGCTGGCAGAACAGATTTGAAATGCTTTCCATCCAGTACTGCAGAGGAGCAGAATTAGTCCATTTGGCCCATCGAGTCTGCCTCGCCATTCGATCAAGCTCATCCATTTTTCCTCCTCAACCCCATTCTCCTCATAACCTTTGACACCCTTACTAACCAAGAATCTGTCAATCTCCGCCTTAAAAATACCCGATTTCTTGGCCTCCACAGCCGTATGTGGCAATGAATCCCACCGATTCACCAACCTCTGACTAAAGAAAGTCCTCATCTCCTTTCTAAAGGTACAGCCATTTATTAGAGTCATACAGTGTGGAGACAGGCTCTTTGGCTCAACGTGCTCGAACCTACCAACATGTCCCATCCACTCTAGTCCCACCTGCCAGTGTTTGGCCCATATCCTTCTAAATCTATCCTATCCATGTACCTGTTTCTTAAACATTGTGATTGTACCTGTGTCAATGACCTCCTCCGGCAGCTCGTTCCATACACTGACCATCCTTTGTGTAAAAAAGTTACCCCTCGGGTTCATGTCTTTCCCCCACTCACTTTAAACCTATGTCCTCTGGTTCTTGATTCCCATACTCTGCATTTACCTGATCTATTCCTCATGATTTTGTGCATTTCTATAAGATCAACCCTCATCCTCCAGCACTCCAAGGAACAGAGTTCCAGCCAGCTCAACCTCTCCTTACAGCTCAGTCCCTCGAGTCCTGGCAACATCTTCGTAAATCGTCTCAGCACCCTTTCCAGCATGACACCTTTCCTATAAAAGGACGCCAAATGTGGCTTCACCAACATCTTATGTAACTGCAACATGAACTCCCAACTTCTATACTCAATCCAATCCCTGGCATCCTTCAAATTCTGTGGCTTCAAGTTCCTGAAATGACCTGTACAACATTTCTCTCGCTAAAGTATGGGTGGAACTGCGTGTTAAACACCTTTTATGGGCTGTAACCACAGATGAAATTGCTGCTTTGCTGAGGGATAGGACTATTATCTTTTGAAAATAGATTAATTGACTATTAAAATAGACTAATTGTTGATTAGTACTGATTAGTACTTCTTGTTTGTACGGGTGTCCGGGGTTACAGGGGGAAAGGCAGGAGAATGGGGTTCAGAAGGAAGGATCGATCAGCCATGATTTGAATGCAAGAGCAGACAATGGGCCGAATGGCCTAATTCTGCTCCTATCATTTATGAACACGAAATTACGAAGGAAAATGACAGAGCAGGGATCGTGCTGCCTGAACATGTCTCCTGAAGCGGGTTGACATGGCAACTGCTCGGTAGGTAAAAATAACTTGTTTTATTGCAGATGTTCCCCTCAGAATATTCAGCAATTCCCTAGTCATCGAGATACACGCTTTGCACTTTCTTCGCAGTAATCAAAGAGCACTCCCCGTAACATGCAGTGACTGTGTATGGAGAATTGCAGCGAATGTATAAAAGAGGAACAGGCTATGCAGTTCAACTGATCTGTGCTAATATTTATGATCTATCCGAGTCGGACATAGAACTGGAGGCAGGCAAGGTGGGAGAGCCAGTCACATAGTCATACACTGTGGAAACAGGCCCTTCTGCCCAACTTGCCTGCACTGACCAACATGCCCCATCCACACTAGTCCTGCCTGCCTGTGCTTGGCCCACATCCTTCTAAACCTTTCCTATCCATGTGCCTGTCCAAAAGTCTTTTAAACGTTGAAGTACCTGCCTCAACTTCCTTCTCTGGAATGTGTAGGAAGGAACTGCAGATGCTGGTTTAAATCGAAGATAGACACAAAATGATGGAGTAACTCAGCGGGACAGACAGTATCTCTGGAGAGAAGGAATGGGTGACTTTTCGGGTCGAGAAACATATAAAATTATAAAAGGATGCAGGAAAAATGTGCCCAATGTTGGGGGAGTCCAGAACCAGGGGCCACAGTCTAAGAATAAAGGGGAGGCCATTTAAAACTGATGAGAGAAAACATTTTCACCCAGAGAGTTGTGATGTTGTGGAATTCTCTGCCACAGAAGGCAGTAGAGGCCAATATACTGGATGAATTTAAAAGAGAGTTGGATAGTGCTCTAGAGGCTAGCGGAATCAAGAGATATGGGGAGAAGGCAGGCACGGGTTATTGATTGTGGACGATCACAATGAATAGCGGTGGACATCACAGGGGGTGGAGATCAGGGAAAACGTAGAATAGATCACTGTTAGCAAGGAGAAGGTAACAACAATGCAAACAGATAAATAGGGACAGTCAGACTGGTCGGAGAAATGGGAAGGGGGGAGGGATGGAGAGAGGGAAAGCAAGGGTTACGTTAAGTTAGAGAAGTCAATATTCATACCGCTTGGGTCTAAGCTGCCAAAGCGAAATATGAGGTGTTGTTTCTCCAATTTGCGCTGGGCCTCACTCTGACAGTGGAGGAGGCCCAGGGTAGAAAGGTCAGTGTGGGAATGGGAGGGGGAGTTAAAGTTTTTAGCAACCGGGAGATCAGGTAGGTTTAGGCGGACTGAGTGGAGGTGTTCAGCGAAACGATCACCGAGCCTGCGCTTGGGCTCACCGATATATCGGAGTCGATACCTGGAACAGCAGATACAATAGATGAGGCTGGAGGAGGTGCAAGTGAACCTCTGCCTCACCAAAAGACAGTCCGGGTACTTGGACAGTCGAGGGAGGAGGTCTAGGGGTGGTAATGGAGGCAGATACGAGGGTGGTGTTCAGAGGATTTTATATAGACATATGGATATGCAGGGAATAGAGGGATATGGATCACGTGCAGGAGGGAATTAGTTTAACTTAACCTACAAAACCAAGTCTTTGGGATGTGGAAGGAAACTGGAGCAATTGGAGGAAACCCATGCAGTCATAGGAAGAAAGCACACAGATAGCACCCGAGGTCAGGATCGAACCTGGGTTACTGGCACTGTGAGGCAGCGGCTCTACCAGCTGTGCCACTATGCCGTAAACATAATCCTTTATTTACAATGCATCGATCGCTGTCCTTGAGGGTATTAATTTAATCGCCTTCCTGTTGTATGCTCAGCTGTTGGGAATAAGTCAGTGCGTTTACAGCCCTGATGTGCGTGGGTTGGGAAACTGGCTCCCCCATCTTGCCTGCTGGCCAGTTGTAGTAGTGTGTAAACACCACCCTGCCTCAATCAATAAAACTACAGCACAACTGCATGGTTGAAGAAGATGGCAGCTGTTGTGACTGAACTTTCCACCAGTTACTGGTTCAATGGTGCTTTTATTGCCGTACGTGGCAGTAGGGCGGCACGGTGACGCAGCGGTAGAGTTGCTGCTTTACTGCGTCAGTGATCCGGGTTCGATCCTGACCATGGGTGCTGTCTTTACGAAGTTTGTACATTCTCCCTGTAACGGCGTGGGTTTTCTCTGGGTGCTCCGGTTTCCTCCCACACTCTAAAGATGTACAAGTTTGTTGGTTAATTGGCTTCGGTAAAAATCGTATATTGTCCTTAGTGTGTAAAATAGTGCGAGTGTTGAGGTGATCGCCAGTCGGCGCAGACTCAGTGGGCTGAAGGGCCTGTTTCCACGCTGTATCTCGCTAAAATATGCAAACGCTCAGTGAAATTCTTTTCTTACATACAGCCCAGTAAGGTATTGCCGTACCGAAGCACAATCCCCGATTAGCAAAGTGTACAACAGAGCAAAGTAAAATCAGCAAAGTAGTAATGGCCGAGCTGGTATTTAGTGATGAGTAATGATGTCTAATAGCTGATTTATCAGCTGAGAATATAACCTCTGGCCCACATCCACACCCAATCAGATGATGAAAGGACACAGAGTTCAGGAGTAACTCAGCGGGTCAGGCGGCATCCCTGGAGAACATGGATAGGTGACGTTTCGGGTTGAGACCCTTCTTCGGACCGATTGTAGGGGGAAGTCGGGCATACTTTTTTTGGAATCTGATCTTGTGCCGTTCACATACATTCTTCTTTATTTAAAAAAAATGCTCTTCATTCATAAAAATTAAACAGCTTCGGTGTCATCAATGGGTACATTTTGTTTCAAATACCACCTCGATCACAAAGAATCCTGTTACCCCAGATTAAAGACAATTGCCTCGCTTAAATGTACATCACATCGGCTTTTTACAATTTCCCCCCCAAAATTAAACTTTATACAGAATAATTAAATATATATACTAAACAAGAACAGTGCCAAAACTCTTCCGGCATTCTCAACGGCCATGCATACATTCATTAGCGTTGTGTTCGGCAGTGTTCACACACTATCAGTATATCAAGCTCCCTTGCCTCTCATGTGGCCCCCTGGGCTGATATCCCTTCCCTTGTTTGAGAGACGCAGAAGGGGGAGTTAGGAGGAGGGGGAGTTCAACGAGATCTGGGTGTCCTAGTGCATCAGTCAATGAAAGGAAGCATGCAGGTACAGCAGGCAGTGAAGAAAGCCAATGGAATGTTGGCCTTCGTAACAAGAGGAGTTGAGTATAGGAGCAAAGAGGTCCTTCTACAGTTGTACCGGGCCCTGGTGAGACCGCACCTGGAGTACTGTGTGCAGTTTTGGTCTCCAAATTTGAGGAAGGATATTCTTGCTATGGAGAGCGTGCAGCGTAGGTTCACTAGGTTAATTCCCGGGACTGTCGTATGTTGAAAGGCTGGAGCGATTGGGCTTGTATACACTGGAATTTAGAAGGATGAGGGGGGATCTTATTGAAACATATAAGATAATTAGAGGATTGGACACATTAGAGGCAGGAAACATGTTCCCAATGTTGGGGGAGTCCAGAACAAGGGGCCACAGTTTAAGAATAAGGGGTAGGCCATTTAGAACGGAGATGAGGAAGAACTTTTTCAGTCAGAGAGTGGTGAAGGTGTGGAATTCTCTGCCTCAGAAGGCAGTGGAGGCCAGTTCGTTGGATGCTTTCAAGAGAGAGCTGGATAGAGCTCTTAAGGATAGCAGAGTGAGGGGGTATGGGGAGAAGGCAGGAACTGGGTACTGATTGAGAGTGATCAGCCATGATCACATTGAATGGCGGTGCTGGCTCGAAGGGCTGAATGGCCTACTCCTGCACCTATTGTCTATTGACCCTAGACTGTGGTCCTCCCCCACAGAGCCTTGGCGTTGGCTGCACCGAGCTTCAGTGCGTCCCTCAGCACGTACTCCTGCAGTCTGGAGCGGGCCAGTCGGCAACATTCCCCGACGGACATCTCGCTCTGCTGGGAGGTCTACAAGGTTCAGGCAGACCAAAGATCGTCCTTCACCGAGTTGATGACCTTACGGCTGCACCTGACGTCCGTCTCCTAATGCGTTTTTGGGAACAGTCCGTAAATCAGAGAGTCCTGATTACGGAGCTGTTCGGGATAAACCTTGACAAGGAGCCTTGCATCATTCTATACAAATCCATAATCTGATGACTGGTTTTACACAAATGCTAGTGAAACTCAGCGGGCCAGGCATCATCACTGGACAAAAGGAATAGGTTTCGGGAAGGGTTCCGACCTGAAACGTCACCTTTTTTCCCCAGAGATGCTACCGGACCCGCTGGATTAGTGTAGTTTAGTTTATTGTCACGTGTACTGAGGTACAATGAAAAGCTTTTGGTTGCGCGCTAACCAGTCAGCGGAAAGACTATACGCGATTACAATCGAGCCATTCACAGCGTACAGATGCAGGAGGAAGGGAATAATGTTTAGTGCAAGATAAAGTCTAGTAAAGTCTGATTAAAGATAGTCCAAGGTTCTCCAATGAGGTAAATGGTAGCTCAGGACCACTGTCTAGTTGGTGATGGAAGGTTCAGTTGCCTGATAACAGCTGTTCCAGTCTCTGAATCTGTAGGTGTGCGTTTTCAAACATCTGTGGGAAGTGCTTGATGGGAGAGGGGACAAGAGGGAGTGACTGGGGTGAGACTGGTCATTGATTCTGCTGGTGGCCTTGATGGTAACCAAGGCTGGAGGTGATGAGTTGGGATGACAATGGGGTGTGAATGGCAAAATCTGATAAGGAAGGTAGAGAGTGAAATGTAGAACCAGAGCGAGGGGTGGTGGATAGTTGGGAAGGTTGGGTGAGGGTAAGGAGGGCCCTGAGGCCTTCCTAATGGGGAATGGAGGTGTAAAGGAGCTGAACATCCTTGGTTAAGATGATACGACGGATTGCACGGTTCAATGGTTTAATATTATCACATGTACCAAGGCACAGAATTTGAGGTACATTGAAAAGAATGAAATTCTTTTTTGTATACAGATCAGTAAGATTATTGACATACATTAATACAATCTCCGATTAAGTACAGAATACATAGAAACAGCAAGTTGTTGATAGGATGTGACTTTGGTTCTGAGATCTTGAGTTGCTCTTCTTCCTTTGCCCCCTCCCCCCTGAGTTACTCCAGCATTTTGTGTCTACAGTATAAACCAGCATCTCTACCTTTCCTTGATCATCGCTGCTGGCTTTGATTTGTCCTTTTACATACCTTTCATTCAGTAATTCTATGTTCCTTTTCATATCTCTCGTTTCCCCATCCCTGACTCTCAGTCTGAAGAAGGGACCCGACCCGAAACGTCACCCATTCCTTTACTCCAGAGATGCTGCCTGGCTGGCGATGTTACTCCAGCACTTTGTGTCTGTTTTCGGTGTAAACCAGCAGCTGCAGTTCCTTCCTACACACTTTGATGGCTGGTATCTGAGACAGTGGAGCGCCACTTCCTGGTTTCCTCTGTATCCAACTTCAAATCCACCCGCCTTCCGAGCGCCGCCGGAAAGAGCCGAACGCCGCCGATGTTTGAGCAGCTCCGAGCGCCCCCTCGTGAGCGACGGGGCAACCGACCAATGGAAACGGACAACGGGCGGTCGGCAGCCAATGGAGGCATGGGATGTGGGCGGAATCTCAGCATGGCCGCGGATTGGTCAGATCCTAATGCCCGCCCCCCCTTGAGCGATGTGGATCTCATCCAATAGAGGCGGGGAGCGACGAGCGGCGACCAATAAGCGCAGGGGATGTAGGCGGGAGCGGGTCGGATCGCAACAAGAACGATGATTGGCCGGTCCTGAACGCCCCTTTCCTGAGTGACGGGATGGATGGCCAATGGGGATCGGGAGGCGGGCAGGCAGTGACCAATAGACGTGGGGTTTGTGGGCGGGACCGAAAGATACGGCCGGTGATTGGTCAGCTGTGTGAGCGACGGGGCTGGAGACCAATGGGCGGGGGGTTCTGGGCGGGGCCAAGCCGGATTGCTACACCGGGCGGCCGCTGTTTCGCGGCAAATATTTGGCGCGTAAAAAGTATCAGTGCCGGCGCCCAGCGCTTCCTGGATCGTGTGGCCGGCCCGGCGGCTCCTTCTCACTGCTGCATCGCCGCCCGGGACCGCTGCAAACCACCCCCGCCCTGCCATCACCAACGCTACCTGTCGCCTTATTTAAAAAAAAACATTTTAAGACTTTATTTCTTTCCTACAGCGAGCAACGCCTCCCTGGTTGCATAAAAAGAACAAGGGGGGGGGGGGGACAATGTCCAAAGAAACGTTCCCCGTTGCCATCAAGCCGGAGCCCGGGACGTCCGCGTTGCTCATCTTCTCCTCGCCTGGAAGCGGCCGAGCCGAAGTGGCGGTGGAGGAGGCAGGGACAGGGTCGGGGCAAGCGGGCACCCAGGCTGCACGCAGGGTGCTCCTGTTCGCCGCCACTCCCCAGGGTCCCGGCTCAGCCGAGTGGGGGCAGCGGCCGCCCCTGGGACGCCCTCCGGTAATTTGACCTGACGGTGTTTTTGTTTTCGAATTTCGTCTGTGTGGGGGTGGGAGAGGGTTGGAGAGAGAGAGATAGAGAACAGTGACGATCATCACCCAGCCACCAGTTCAGCCTGGGCGATCAGGGCTCAATGGTTTTATATACATCTGTGACTGCACATATCTGCATTTATATGTAACTACATAGATGTGTCTATGTATGTGCACATAGAACTACACACCCAAATGCATATACTGTCTATGGATATATAGAGGTATGGATATCAGTATATAGAGGTATGTATAAAGGTACGGATATATATATGTGTGTGTATGTGTAGATATATGTGTGTGTGCATATATTGATATGTTTTTACATACAGGTGTGTATCTGCATACACATATCAATATGTATACATACATACACATATATGTACACACATATCTATATATATATATATATATACACATACACCTGCATACATACACATCGATGTGTATATATATAAATGTGCATGCATATAGAGCATATATATGTGTATATACATATATGTGTGTATATACATGTATATGTATATATACATACACACACATATATGTGGGTATATATGTGTATATACACACGTATGTATACACACACATATATATATGTGTATATATGTGCTATTGTTGTCTGTAGCCCTGTGCCCACATGTGTGCATGTATATTGTTGCCTATTACTGTGCACATGTGTAGCTGTATATCGCTTACAATTTCTCCCAGCCTGTACTCCCCACCCCCACCAGCCTATGTATGTGTCACTGCTTGTATCCTGAACACATATGTGAGCCTATAATACTACTATGTATACTAAGGGTGTATATCCCGTACACACAGGCATTGGATGTACCCACTGTTACCGAGTGTGTCCTGCGCCCATGTGTATGCACCTTTATTGATGCCTGTACATGTGTGTCTGTGCATATATGTGTATATCACTGCTCACAACCTCATGCTCATACATATGCACCTGCACACATGCTGACATAGAGCCACATGTAGGTGTGTGCGTGTGTCTGCATGCGGCATGTGTCTAGCTCTGTCCATGTGTATGTCTCTGCCTGTAATTGCACATCATTGTGCATAACTATGTGATAGATACAAAATGCTGGAGTAACTCCGTGGGTCAGGCAGCATCTCTGGAGAGTAGGAATAGGTGATTTTTCGGGTCGAAACCCTTCTTCACTGACTCAGACCCACTAAGTTGCACCAGCTGTTTGTGTCTATCTTTGGTGTAAACCAGCATCTGCTGTTCCCTCCTGCACCTTTTGTTTGCATGACTATGTGTATGTCCGTAGCTGCTATAGAAAAGCAAGTTGTTGTTGTTGTGTTGCATTGTTTGCACTTTGAATCCCTGTCTGGGCCTGACCACCCTGGCAGCAGTAGAAATTTGAGGCCTAGTTAATTCTGGTGTCTGTTGCAGCCAGGGAGGTCGTCACAGAAATGCACAGGGCGGTACAGAGGCGCAGCGGGAGAGTGGCTGCCTTAGGGTGCTGGATTTGGGGCCCAGATGTTCCTGTGTTTGGAAGCCTAAAATATTGCTGGATTGGGGGAGGGGGTTCCAGATGTGGCTAGATTTTGGCCCAGATGGGCCTTGCCTGGGATTGGGGGCCTCGATGTTGCTGAATTTGAGGGGGGGGGGGAGGGGGTGGTCTAGATTGTGGCTGTAATTAGGGCCCAGATGGGTCCGTGTTTAGTGGTGCAGATGTGGCTGGATTTGGGATCTAGGTGGGCCTGGCCTGGGTTTGGGGGCCTAGATGTAGCTGGATTGGGGAGAGGGGGTGGAGGGGGATGTCTAGATGTGGTTGGATTTGGGGCCCAGATAGGCCTGTGTTTAGGGGTCTAGTGGGTGCTGGATTTGGCATCTTGGTGGGCCTAGCCTGGGCTTGGAGTCCAGGTGGGTCTGGGTTTGAGGCCCTTGATGTGGCTGCATTTGGGATCTTTGGGGGCTTCGTGGGCTTGTGTCTGGATGCTCGGACGGTCCAGGGCCCATCTCCAGGAGCCTTGGGTCACCAATGGTGCTAGTCATCAGCTCTTGCAAGCATAGACTAGTTGGACTGAAAGACCTGGCTTTAAGGGCGGCACAGTGGCACAGCGGTAGAGTTGGTGCCTTACAGCGCCAGAGACCCGGATTTGAACCTGACTACGGGTGCTGTCTGTCTGGAGCTTGTACGTTCTCCACAACCGCGTGAGTTTTCACCTGGTTCCTCCCACACTCCAAATACGTGCAGGTTTGTGGGTTTATTTGCCTTCTGTAAATTGTCCTTGGTGAGTCGGGCAGTGTTAGTGTGCGGGGCAATCGCTGGTTTCTGTGCGGTATCTCTAAACTAAGCTAAAATGGCGCATCTTGGTTGGCATGGGCTGAAGGGCCAGTTTTACGTGCTGTATAACTCTCTGGCCTCCCTCTGTCCCATGCACCCTACGCCACTGTGAGTGGACCAGCTCACGGTTTCTTCTCGTGTTTGGCAGGTGAAGAGGAAGCTCGAGCTCGAGAGTGATCATCAGTACCTGGCCGTGGAAATGGAGACCCTGACAGGGAAGGGCAAGTCTTCTGGCAGAGGTACGTACTGACCGGTCGGCGATGGGCCCATTATGCCTTTGATCCACTGGGTTCCTGCCCAGGAGGAAGAGGCAAAGGGAGGGCTGATTTTACTGAAGCTTATTCATCAATGAGTTAACTCTTGGGATGTTTCTATTTAAATAATTTAAAAAAAATAGTGCCTCAATCAACGTCATCTAAAATGTTATCTTGCTATTATTGATGGACACAAAAAGCTGGAGTAGCTCAGCGGGACAGGTAGCACCTCTGGAGAGAAGGAATGGGTGACGTTTCGTGTTGAGACACTTCTTGTGTTGCTATTTACAGGGGGTTTACGTTAGACTTTAGAGTTGCGGTGCGGAAACAGGCCCTTCAGCCCACCGGGTCTGTACTGGCCAGCAATCGCTCCGTACACTAGCGCTATCCTAGGCACTAGGGACAATTTACAATTTTCACCAAAGCCAATTAACCTGCAAACCCGCATGTCTGGGATACGAGGGGAAACTGCAGCACCCGGAGAAATCTCACCCAGTCACAGGGAGAAGGTGCAAACTCTGTGCAGACAGCACCCACAGTGAGGATCGAAACTCTGATGCTGTAAGGCAGCAACTCTACCACTGTAGAGCCACCCCTAAGTGCTTGCTGTGCACAGATTAGTTGCTTATTCTACAGTACAGTAAACCATTGTTTTAACAGACTGGGCAGTAGGTTAATTGGCTTCTGTAAATTGTCCCTCGTATGTAGGATCGTGCTAATGTACGGGGTAATTGCTGGTCGGTGTGGGCCGATGGGCCTTTTCGGCACTGTATCTCTAAAGTAACTAAAGGTAGGAATGGTTTAGAGGGATATGGACCACACATGGGCAAATGGGCTTGAAAAAACTGCCGATGGTGGTTTGTACTGAAGATAGACACAAATGGCTGGAGTAACTGGGCGGGTCAGGCAGCATCTGAATAAGGGTGCCAACTTGAAACATCGCCCATCCTTTTTCTCCAGAGATGTTACCTGACCCGCTGAGTTACTCGACACTTTGTGTCTATCTTTGCAGGCTGATGTGACTTCCTGAGATGGGGCATCTTGGGCAAGTTTGGTTTTTCGTTCTCTATGACTGTTTCAGCCCCGCACATTTGCTCTTGCCATCAGGCCTGAAGTCGCCGGTGGAGAAAACGCGATATGATACCTCCCTCAGTCTGATCACCAAGCGCTTCATCCAGTTGCTGGGCCAGTCTCCCGACGGCGTCCTGGACCTGAACTGGGCGGCGCAGGTCCTCGAAGTGCAGAAGCGCAGAATCTACGACATCACCAACGTAATGGAGGGCATCAAGCTGATCACCAAGAAGTCCAAGAACCACATCCAATGGCTGTAAGTGTGGCCGCTACCCAATAAGATTGCAGCTGCTCTCTTTACAGCGTTTAAATCACTGACTGAAATGGCAGTGTTGAAGGCTGTTTGGCCCATCGTTCCAGGGACAGCCCTTCTGTAACGTACTGGATGAGATAGTAGGATACCATGGAACAAGGGTGTCCTGGTGATTGGTGGTCGGCGTGGACTCGGTGAGCCGAAGGGCCTGTTTCCATGCTGTAGCTCGTGCTGTCAATGTTTCTGCTTATTAAATCTATATTTAAAAGTAGTTTGATTTCTTAACTTTAGACTTTAGCGATACAGTGCAGAAACAGGCCCTCCGTCCGTGCGGGCCAGCGATCACCCACACACTAGCGCAATCCTATGCTCTAGGGGCAATTTAGAGAAGCCAAGTAATCTGCAATCCTGTACGCCTTTGGAATGTGGGAGGAAACCGGAGCACCCAGAGAAAACCCACACGGTCACGGGGAGAACGTACAAACTCAGTACAGACAGCACCCGTAGACAGGGTCGAACCGGGGTCTCTGGCGCTGTAAGGCAGCGACTCTATCGCTGCGTCACCGTGCCGCGGCCTTATGCATCCAATCCAATTGTTGGTCGTGGTAGGGGTGCAAAATTGGGAGTTGTATGCAAAGGGGGTTGGGGAGACCAGCCCCAGATGTGAGCTCCCTCTTTCCACCTCTAATGAAGGTCAGGCAGTTTACTAATGCTGGCCTACACAACCAGGGCCTGTATCTACAGGGCCTTAGCCACACTGTCTAGGGTTGATAAGGCCACCCCCTGGCAAGAGGGAAGCAACCTGATATTAAAAGGGTGTAAAAGTGGCGGGGAAGACTCTGATAAAAGTAGGCAGCTACAGGCACTTCTGCTATAACATGATAGTTGTGGTCCCAAGAAGCTTTGTTTTATAGAAAATAACATATCAAGACAATTCTGTTAGTGGTGGAAAGGAGGTTGGAGAGATTTGGACTTGCAATAAGTTATTTTTCTTTCAGAATTTCCGAAAGTCTTTTCATTAGAAATAACTATATATTTTGTATTTATATATATAAATATTACAGTCAAAGAAGTACGAAATTGTCCTATGTCCCAGATAAAACAATGAGATTCTGCTGCAGGTAAGAAGTTCATTGTTCTATGTGGGGCATATGACAGTAAAACACTCTTGATTTGAAGTATATTTTTGTTACTGCAGGCCAAAATGCCAAAGATTATATGTTACATTGTTTTAATAGCATATCGATGTGCAAGTGTCAATAGAAATGTATCACTTTGATTGATAATCGCGGCATAGAAACAAGCCCTTCGGCCCATCGAATCCACGCTGACCCCCGATCAGCCGTTTATACTAGTTCTATGTTATCCCACTTTCGCACGCACTCGGAGTGCACACTGTGGTGAAACAGTTCCAGAGGGAAAAAAAATGCGGGCAGCATTTCCTGCCCAAATCCCACATCTCTTGGTTCCCTTAATGCTCCTTAAAAAATCCAATATCAATTCCTTCCTTGAATGAATTCTGGAACCGAGACTTTTTGGGTAGAGTGAATTCTGGGACAGGCCTCTTGGGAAGCTGGAGAATTCTCAAGTTTCTTTTTAAATTTGTTCATTTTTTGGACTGTGGGTAGAGCTGGTATTTATTGCCCATCTATCTCTAAAGACCATTGAGATGGCAGTAGTGAGCTACTGTCCTCTTGAACAAACTGCAATTAACCGTGACCCCGGCCTGAAATATTGGCTCCATTTTCCTTCCCACAGTTGCGGCCTGACCCGCGTATTTCCAGCTCTTCCTGTTTTTATTTTGGATTTCCAGTGACCCCATGGTTATTTTGAAAAGCAGAGTACGCACTTTTTGTTTTAATGGGTGAGAGATTGATAGCCTTGGTGGTCAGAGGGGCCCGAGGTGCACAGATTTGCAGACACAGCCTTTATACTGTTTGACTTCCTGTTTGCTTGCTGTGACAAGGACACCCAGGTCTCTCTAAACAACAAAGCCTTTAACTCTCTCACTGTTTAAAAAAAAAAAATACTTACTCTGCTTTTCTAATTTTCTGTCAAATTGGCTGACTTTGTATTTTCCCGATTCTTTTTCATGGCCCATTCTGCGTCAGATCGCCCTTGCAGCCCCCGCAACTTCCTTCCGACCTCAGCGGCTCTGGCAGCATCTGCTGGGGGGGATAGACAGACGATGTTTCGGGTTGGGACCCTTCTACGGTGGCACGGTGGCGTGGCGGTAGAGTTGCTGCCTTACAGCGGCAGAGACCCGGGTTCGATCCTGATTACGTGTGCTATCTGTATGGTGTTTGTACGTTCTCCCCGTGACCGCGTGGGTTTTCTCCAGGCGCTCTGGTTTCCTCCCACACTCCAAAGACGTGCAGGTTTGTAAGTTAATTGGCTTCTGTAAAATGGTAAATTGTCCCTAGTGTGTAGGATGGTGCTGGTGTGTGGCAATCGCTGGTCGGCGCGGACTCGATGGGCCAAAGGGCCTGTTCTGCATCTCTAAATGAAACAAAACGACTGACTGACTGACAGACAATGCTTCAGGTCGGAACCCTTTCTCAGATTGATTTGGCTGGCAGACAATGTTTAGGGTTGGGACCCCCCCTTCAGACTATAACGGTCTGAAGAGAGATCCTGACCCGAAATGTTGCCTGTTTATTGCCTCCACAGATGCTGCCTGACCTGCTGAATTCCTCCAGCGTTCCGTATAAAGGCACGGTGTTGTTTTGTGTTGGCACAGAAGGCGGCAGCTTTTGTCGCTGACCTGCTTATGATGCAGCACATTGATCAAGCGTTTCCTGAATAAAAAGAGAAGTGCCCGTCTTGCGGAGGTTACGCCATCGTGTCTGCTCCTGACGCTGGCGATGATGCCGACCCACGGCCTCGTCCATGATTCAGTGATGCTTTATGTCACGTACCTAGGTACGGTGAAGTGCTTTGTTGTGCGTACAACCCGGTAAAATCACACAGCAGACCTTGCCCAGGCAGTACACAAGTGGTGCCTACGTCAGCGCCGACAGTCACAAAGGTTCACCGAACAGTCCTATCCCCTGCCTGCCGCCGCACATGGCAGCACCCCCCGACCGTGAGCCCCCTTCGTTCTCAGCAGTGCGGGTCTGCCTCTCTATTAACGGAGCACCTCGCTCTCGCCGATCCCCCTCGGCGGTTGCTCTCCGGTCCCTCCTCGCTCTTTGCCCTGGGTCCCCTGTCGTTCTCGGCAGCCACCTGCTAGCCTCATCCCCACTTTGATCTCGGCGGCGTGGGTCCACCTCTTCTCCACCAGTCTCCTGCAGTCTCGGTGGTTGCTCGGTATCGATGCCAGTAGCTCGTGGCTGAGCTACGAGAACGCGGAGGGTGGGCCGGGTCTACCGACGGATCCTTGCGGTGAGCGAGTCTCTGGTCCGTGGTGGTGAGCCGGGCTCGCTGGTGGGCTTGGCCGATGTTGGCTAGTACACCGCGCGCCCCACTGTCTAGGATGCTCACTGCGCGCACCGACCGCTGCCTAGTACACTCCCCGCGCACCGCTGTCTAGTACACTCCCTGCGCACCGCTGACTAGTACACTCCCCGCCACCGCTGTAATACGCTCCCCTCGCACCACCGCAGTACACTCCCTGCGCACCGCCGTCTCGTACGCTCCCCGCGCTTCTCCGGATGGTGTGTTCCCTGCACGACTCCGGCGATACGCTGCCCGCGCATCTCTGGCCTTTACGCTCCCCACGCGCTGCTCAAGCTGACTCCATGGGACTGCGTCATTGTCTGGATGGGGAGCATTTGATAAGTTGCTTCCATCACAGGCTGAGTCTTGAGGAGGGATTGCTGGACCTGTGGACCCAGGTCTGCCATTCGGAACATCAGGTCTACTCCGCCATTCAATCATGGCTGGTCTGTCTTTCCCTCTCAACCACATTCTCCTGCCCTCCCCATAACCCCCGACCTATACAAGTCAAGAATCTGTTAATCTCCGCCGTACAAATATCCATTGACTTGGAATCCACTGCCTTCCCTGGCAATAACTTCCACTGATTCACCTCCCTCTGATTAAATAAATTCCTCCTCATCTCCATTTTAAAGATAGAGATACCGCAAGGAAACAGGCCCTTCGGCCCACCGAGTCTGTGCTGACATGCACTATTCCACCTGTTCACACTAGTTCTATGTTATCCCGCTTTCAATGGTGCTTTTGTTGTCACATGTGCAAACGCACGGTGAAATTATTTTCTTGTATTCAGTTCTGTATAAGCACATCCCCGATTAGCAAGTGTGCAGAAATAGTCCACTATTTTCCGCCATTTTGTCCGCCATTTTGAAAAGTTTCACTATCTCATCCATTCCCTACACACTAGCAGCAATTTTACCGAAGCCGACTAACCTGCAGTCCTGTACGTCTTTGGAATGTATGAGGAAACCGGAGCACCCGGAGGAAATCCATGCAGACGCAGGGAGAATGTCCAAACTCCACACAGACAGGCGCCGTAGTCAGGAGTGAATCCGGGTCTCTGGAGCTATGAGGCGGTAACTCTCCCACTGCGCCATCGTGTCGCCCTTCTCTCAACGTTGTCTTCCTCTCCAGGGGTGGGAGCCAGGTCCCCGATGGTGAGACAGCCGGCCGGTATCAGGCCCTGGTGAAGGAGATTGCTGAACTGGACGAGACCGACTGTAAGCTGGAGGAACTGATCCAGAAGTGCACTCTGCAGCTCAAACTACTGACCGAGGACTCGGAGAGCCAGAGATATCCTTATCACCGATCAGTGCCAATGCTCGCTTGCTGCTTAGATGGCGTGCATTGTCCAGAGGTGCCCTCTACTTCAGGGCACCCTGTTGATATGTCGTATCATTGATCCGTTCCCTCACCATTGAGAGATCGTGTGTGTAAAATCATGAGAGAAATAGATAGGATATATGTGCAGTCTTGTACCCAGAGTAGGGGCATCAAGAACCAGAGAACATACAGTGCATTCAGAAAGTATTCAGACCCCTTCACTTTTTCCACATTTTGCCACGTTACAGCCTTATTTTAAAATTGATTAAATTCACTTTTTATCATCAATCTACACACAATACCCCATAATTAAAAAATGAAAACAGGTGTTTAGAAATTTTTGCAAAGTAACTAATTTTTTTTGTTGAAATATCACATTTACATAAGTATTCAGACCATTTGCCATGACACTCAAAATTGAGCTTATTTTCATCCTGTTTCCATTGATTATCCTTGAGATGTTTCTACAACTTGATTGGAGTCCACCAGTGGTAAATTAAATTGATTGGACATGATTTGGAAAGGCACACACCTGTCTATATAATGTCCCACAGTTGACAGTGCATGTCAGAGCAAAAACCAAGCCATGAGTTGTCCGTTGATCTCCGAGACAGGATTGTGTCGAGACACAGATCTGGGGAAGAGTACAAAACAATTCCTGCAGCATTGCAGGTCCCGAAGAGCACAGTGGCCTCTGTCATTCTTAAATGGAAGAGCTTTGGAACCACCAGGACTTCAGAGAGCTGGCCGCCCGGCCAAACTGAGCAATCGGGGGAGAAGGGCCTTGGTCAGGGAGGTGACCAAGAACCCGATGGTCACTCTGACAGAGCTCAAGAGTAACTCTGTGAAGATGGGAGAACATTCCAGAAGGACAATTATATCTGCAGCACTCCACCAATCAGGCCTTTGTGGTAAAGTGGCCAGACTGAAGCCATTCCTCAGTAAAAGGCACATGAGCCCAGTTGGAGTTTGCCAAAAGGCACCTCAAGGACTCTCAGACCATGAGAAACAAGATTCTCTGAGCCGATGAAACCAAAATTGAACTCTTTGGCCTGAATGCCAAACGGCACCGCTCATCACCTGGCCAATACCATACCTACGGTGAAGCATGGTGGTGGCAGCATCATGTGGGGATGTTTTTCAGCGGCAGGAACTGGGAGACTAGTCTGGATTGAAGGAAAGATGAACGGAACAAAGTACTGCGAGATCTTCGATGAAAACCTGCTCCAGAGTGTTCTGGACCTCAGACTGGGGCGGAGGTTCACCTTCCAACAGGACAACGACCCTAAGCACAGCCAAGACAACGCAGGAGTGGCTTCGTGACAAGTCTGTGAATGTCTTTGAGTGGCCCAGCCAGAGCCTGGACTTGAACCCAATCGAACATCTCTGGAGGGACCTGAAAATAGCTGTGCATCGACACTCCCCATCCAACCTGACAGAGGATCTGCAGAGAAGAATGGGAGAAATTACCCAAATACAGGTGTGCCAAGCTTGTAGCGTCATACCCAATAAGACTTGAGGCTGCAATCGCTGCCAAAGGTGCCTCAAGAAAGTACTGAGTAAAGGGTCGGAATACTTATGTAAATGCGATTTCAGTTATTTCTTTTTAATTACTTTGGAAAAAATTCTAAACGCCTGTTTTTGCTTTTTCATTATGGGGTATTGTGTGTAGATTGATGATTAAAAAAAAAAGTGAATTTAATCCATTTTAAAATAAGGCTGTAACTTAGCAAAATGTGGAAAACGTGAAGGGGTCTGAATACTTTCTGAATGCACTGTAGGTGTAAGGTGAGAGGGGAAGATTTAATAGGAACCTGAGGGGCAACGTTTTTTAACATAAAGGATGGTGTCTATGGTAGAAGCTGCAAGAGGAGGTAGTTGAGGCAGGGACTATCACAATGTTTTTAAAACATTTGGGCTGGTACACGGGTAGGACAGATTTAGAAGAATATGGCCCAAACGCAGGCAGGTGGGACTAGTGCAGATGGGGCGTGTTGGTCGGCATAGGCATGTTGGGCTGAAGGGCCTGTTTCCATGCTCTGACTATCATCGTGGAGGTTTGAGTCCCACTGAGGAAGATACAAGGGCAGAGGGTCGCTGGTCAGCACAGACTCAGTGGGCTGAAGGGCCTGTTTCTGCACTGTATCTCGAAAGTCTAAAGTACCAGAGATGCTGCTAGACCCGCTGAGTTACTCCAGTACATTGTGTCTACCGTTGGTATTTTACTTCTAGCTCAGCAGTTTTATAGATGCTATTACTAAAAAAACTTTTTTAAAAATCTGATTTAATTGCTTTAATTAATATTTGCCGGCTGTTGCGATGGATTTGGGCCCGGGCGCCTCCAATGCCACTCTGATGCTAGGGCCTTCCTGCTGTTGCTAGGGGTTTCCTGCTGTTGCTAGGGCCTTCCTGCGTTCTATGAATGTTCCTTAACGCTTCTTTTATTGCACGTTTGCTTATGTAACGTGTCAAGACCTGCGCAGCATTGAGGACTTGTCTGAAGAGATGGTGATGGTGATCAAAGCTCCAGCAGATACTAAGCTGCAGGTGACGGACCCCAGTGAGGTAAGGGTTGTGAATGGCCACTCAGTCTTCAGAGCTGCAGAATCCTGTGCAGAGCGCCAAGTTTGTCGGGCGGCACCGCGGCGCAGCGGCAGAGTTCCTGCCTCACAGCGCCAGAGACCCCGGTTCGATCCTGACTACGGGTGCGGTCTGTACGGAGCTTGTACGTTCTCCCTGTGACCACGTGGGTTTTCTCCGGGTGTTCTGGTTTGATCCCACATTCCAATTGGCCTTTGCAAGTATCTCCTGGTGTGCCAGTGAGTGGTAGAATCTGGGTGAAATAGATGACGATATGGAGCAGTTTGAAGAAGGGTCCCAACCCGAAAAGTCTCCTATCCCATGTTTTCCGGAAATGCTGCCTGACCTGCTGTGTTACTCCAGCACTTTAATGGAGAGAATAAAGTTAGATTAGATTAGTGTAAGTGGATGGTCGATGGTCAGTGTGGACCCGGAGGGCCAAAGGGCCTGTTTCTATTGCTGTATCTCTCTAACATGCTCCATTAGATCCCACAGTGATGATGGAAATGTTATCACTCTCCATTGGATCTAATGGTACTTTGGAGATGCAGTAACAGGTCCTTCAGCCCACTGAGTGTGCTGACCAACAACCCTCCCTCTAGCACTATCCTACACACTAGGACTCACAATTTTTTTTAACCAAAGTCAATTGAACTACAAATCTGCACACCTTTGGAGTGTGGGAAGAAACCAGAGCACCCGGAGAAAACCCACGCAGTCACTGGGAGAACGTACAAACTCTGTACAGAAAGCACCCGTTGTCAGGATGGAACCCGGGTATCTGGTGCTGTAAGGCAGCAACTCTACCGCTGTGCTGCCTGGTGGAAGGGAGGCGCAATGGTACTGGAAGCTATCACTCTCCATTAGATCTAATGTCATTGGATCTATCTAACATTGTCCCATCAGATGCCACGGTGATGATGGGCCTGGTGGGCCAAGAGCCTGTTTCCATGCTTTAATCTCCAACATTCTCCATTAGATCCTACGTTGACAATGGAAACTAATGATGGAAACCACCCTCGGCATAAGCCCTTGTTCCGACGCTCTCTTTGCATGCAAAGTGCTGCGTTGGACTGTTGACGTGCTGCTGCGCATTGAATAGTTGCATGCTGCGTTTCAGGTGGGCTGTGTAACCCTGCGTGTTTGCCTTTGCCCGTAGGCGCTGCAGATTTCCTTGCAGAGCAGCAATGGGCCGGTGGATGTGTTTCTCTGCCCTGAGAACAGCTCGGGCACCTGCAGTCCCGTGAAGGCCCTCAGCAGCCCAGTGAGAGTCAGTCCCATCAAGACTGGCGGCCTTTACAAACTCGCACATCAGGAACCATTAGGAAGCACTTTGCAAGGCACGGCCCTATCGCCACCTTCCAGTCAAGACCAAGGTTTGTACGCCTTTTCTTATCCTGCCACTTCCTTTTAAAAAAAAAAAAGTAAAAGTCTTGATGAATTACAGGTACAGACAGCACCCGTAGTCAGGATTGAACTGGGGTCTCTGGCGCTGTAAGGCAGCAACTCTACCGTTGTGCCACCCTGTACTATAACATGATGTTGCCTTGTCAGATGCAGAATGGGCATGAGGTTGTAGCGGCACAGTGGTAGAGTTGTTGCTTTACAGTGCCAGAGACCCAGGTTTGATCCTGCGTGCGGGTGGTGTCTGCTGCACGGAGCCCATCAACACGTTCTGTTCTATAAGTACGTATCTTTTATTTATATGAGCCCCTTGTTTGATGTTCCCAACCCATGCAAGTCTTAGTTGCACCGATGCATCTCTGCATTGCAGACTTGCACCAGCCCCCGGTCCAAGCATTGAATGGCTTTTATTTCCTTTCACAGAAACTTTGCATTTCAGTTTAGTTGCTAGTAACCGCTATTCAGATTATTTTTGTTTAACCTGATTACTCTTTAGGTGGGGGGGAGGGGGGGGTCGGATTTGTTTACTGGCGCCCAACGTTGTCTTTTGTCTCCGCAGAGACGACCATTGGCAGCTCACCTTTGGCGGTGGTGGACATTAACCTCTCACCTCTGACCTCCGCCGCCTCCCTCCTGCAGCCGCCAGAAGACATCCTTCCATCGATGCCCTTTGATGACACCTTTGTCAACCTCTCCCCGCCGCTCCTTCAGGACTACCATTTTGGTTTGGATGAGGACGAGGGAATCAGCGAGTTGTTTGACTGCAACTTTGACTCTCTGCAACCTCTGGAGTACTGAACCAATCCCCACGGGGTTTGTGGAACTCTAGTCCGGGTTGCCCAGTTCCGGGAACACACGACAACAACCTCCCCCCTCCACCGTTCTCTTGCCACGTCCCATGCCAACCCTGGCCACCAGCTTATTGATCCAAGCTCTGGGAAGACTTCCCAAGGTGATGCAGCTCCTTGATCTATTCCAGCAGCCCCCTGGGCCCGTCGAGAGCTGCGGAGACCTGGACAAATGTTTCCAGTTGGTGTTTTAGTTTTCCCGCTGTGTCCATAAGGAGACTATCCCAATTCTTCCCTCCCCGTCCGCTGGGCGTGCAACGCGGGTTTTATTCGCTGATCTTCTGCTCTCTCCTCTCTAGTGGTCTCTCGGGCAAGTCATCGTGGCATTGGAGCACCATCAGAGCCCAGCAGAAGCTCCGATTGCCACCACCCCTACCCATCTCTGATCCTGATATGCCCTTGCCCCCTGTTCTCTTCACCTCCCCCCCACCCCCCAGAGCAGATCCTGGATGCCATGTGTCAAGCCAGCTTTGGTGTTCACTTCGAGGAAAGCTGCTTGATATGGCAATGGAAATGGGCAAGTGCCTCGGTAATTTTATTTTTTGAGCAGAGCCTTGTTGGTCTAGAGCTCTTCTCCCAACATGGGAGCAACGGGCCAAATGGTCTCCCTCTGTATGATACGTGTCCTCTGTTTAGTGTCTTCCATGTTGGAGATATCCCTCATCCCCTTCCCTTGGCGAGTCAACTAGGGACCTTGTCCCTTCCCTCACTACAGTTGTCATCCTTCCCCACCCTCCCGCTTCCCCCCTCCGCCCCCACACCCTTCCTCTGTCCCCCCCTTCCCCCACCCTTCCTCTTCCCTTCTCCCACTCCCCTTTCCCAATCAAGCACTCAGCACTTTAGAGAAATTTGTTTAGTGTTTGTTGATCTATCTTTTATTGTGGGGTCTACTTGTGTCGTGTGTTTGTATCTCTTGCATTCCCCGAGTGATTTTATTTTATGGATTTTTGTGAGATTTTTATTAGTCGGAGAGAAGCTGATCCATTCCCATTCTGTTTGCCCCCTAGTTTGTTTCCTGTGGCAGTATGTCTGTGGAGTCACTGTCTTGGGTCATATTGAGGGCAAGTCCAATGCCCAGACCAATACTTGATCTACATAGAGAAGAAGTTTCCCCTGTGCCCCACCTGGATTCATACCCATCTCTCTACCCTCTCCCACTGTCTCCTTCCACCCATATTCCGTCCTCTGGCTTCACAATTCGTTCCTCTTCCTTCCCTATCTCACTCTTTTTTTCTCCTCATCTCAGGCCTTTGTCCAACCATCTACCAGTCAAAATTACAATCCTTTGGCCCATAGAGTCTACTCCGCCATTCTATCATGGTTGATCTATCTTTAGCTCTCAACCCTATTCTCCTGCCTTCTCCCCATAACCCTTGACACCCATGCTGATCTGCATTTAAAAATATCCACTAACTTGTCCTCCACTGCTGTCTATGGCCATGATGAGTCTAGGACTAGACGTCATAGCTTCAGAATTAAAGAATGTTCCTTTAGGAAGGAGATACATAGATACATAGACAATAGGTGCAGGAGTAGATCATTCAGCCCTCGAGCCAGCACTGCCAGTCGATGTGATCAAGGCTGATCATCCACAATCAGTACCCCGTTCCTGCCTTCTCCCCATATCCTTTGATTCCGTTAGCCCTAAGAGCTCTATCTAACACTTTTTGAATGCATCCAGTGAATCAGCCTCCACTGTCTTCTGAGACAGAATTCCACAAATTCACAACCCACTGGGTGAAAAAGGTTTTCCTAATCTCAGTTCTAAATGGCCTACCCCTTATTCTTAAACTGTGGCCCCTGGTTGTGGACTCCCCCAACATCTGGAACATGTTTCCTGCATCTAGTGCGTCATATCCCTTAATAATTTTATATGTTTCTATAAGATCCCCTCTCATCCTTCTAAATTCCAATGAATACAAACCCAGTCATTCCATTCTTTCATCATATGACAGTCCTGCCAATTAACCTTGTGAACTTACGCAGCACTCCCTCAATAGCAAGAATGTCCTTCCTCAAATTAGGAGGAATTTGTTTAGTAAGAGGGTTGTGGAATTATTTGCCACAGACAGCTGAGGAAGCCAAGTCATTGGGTATTTTTAAGGCGGCGTTTGATAGATTCTTGATTTGTAAGGGAGTCAGGGGTTATGGGGAGAAGGCAGGAGAATGGGGTTGAGAGGGAAAGATAGATCAGCCATGATTGAATGGCAGAGTAGACTCGATGGGCCAAATGGCCTAATTCTGCTATCACATGACCAACCAGCGTTCACCCCATACACTAGAACTATCCGGCACACTCGGAATAACTTGCAATTTACAGAAGCCAATTAACCTACAAACCTGTACGTCTTTGGGATATGGGAGAAAACCGGAGCACCCGGAGAAAACCCATGCGGTGAACAGTATTTCTGGCCCTCTTGGCAATGATTACTGCCTCTCCTCTTGGTGTGTATGTGTGTGTGTGTGTGACCTCTCCTGTACACTGCCCCAGTTAATGTTTCCCAGAGAAGGCACCAGGGGTTAGGGTCGGTGTTAAGCCCTGTGGAGGGAATTGATAAGTGCAGATGCCCCAGTCTGAAGAAGGGTGCTGAAGTGAAGTGGTGCCTGTTCATTCCCTCTGCAGATGCTGCCTGACCCGCTGAATTACTCCAGCACTTTGTGTTTGTGAGGCTTGCATTTCCTGGCCTGCAATTCCTGGGTGACCCACCAGGTGGGGTGAATGTTCACCGTAAGAGCCTGTGTGCAGTTATTTCCTCTTCAACTACTTGCCTCTTCAACCACACATTTCATACAAAATGCAAGTTTCAAAAGTATATATAAAAAACACTCTCCCACCTGGTAGACTTTTGTACACCATGGATTCTCCCAAAAATGCATCAAATTCTTTAAAGGCTTTTTCTTCAAATAAACCCCCCCCCCCCCTCCATTAGGCTTGTGGTTGGTCTGGACTCAGTGGGCCGAAGGGCCTGTTTTCATGCTGCATCTTTCAATCGATCATCAACAACAGAACACGATTGGACAGCAGAAATTAGGCATCACTTTGGCCTTCTTTCCTTGCCTTTAGAGATTTAAACCTTTTTCTCCAGAGATGTTGCTTGACCTGAATTACTCCAGCACTTTGTGTCGTTGGAGTAGTTCGTTAGCCCTCACCTCCCTTGCATCAGGTGCTGGTTTAACACAGAAAATAGAACAGTGCAGCATAAGAACAGGCCCTTTGACCCACGATGTCTGTGCAGCACATGATTCCAAGACCCCTTCTTAACTACCTGATAATGATCCATCTCCCTCTTTACCTTGCATATCCATGTGTCTGCCCAAAAGTCACAAATGCCACTATTGTATCTGCCTCCACCACCATCCTTAGCAGTGCGTTCAAGGCACCTACCACCCTCTGTGTGTACGTGGGGGGGGGGGTGGAACACCTCGTGGGGAGGGGTGCCAGGATAGGCAAGGTTACAATCACCAAGGGTAGGATGCCAAATGTAACCAAGTGAGGTACCTCAACTGATTTTGTCCTTGCTCAATATCAAAGAACAAAGAGCTAGAGGAACTCAGCAAGTCAGGCAGCATCTGTGGAGGGAAATATTTCAGGTCAGGGCCCTTCTTCAGACAGATCATTCTGAACTGGCCTCTTGTACACCAGTGTGACTGTTAGATGTTTGTGTATGTCTGACCCGCTGAGTTCCTCCTACAGTTTGTTTCTCGCACAAGATTCCAGCACTTGCCGAATGTTGTATCTCCCAGTATCCAGCTACATGGCACTCAATTCACTGAATCCCTCCCAAAGTTTTATTTGTGAGAGACTGATGTGAGCACAGGCTTCAGGCCTGAATCTACTCTGTGTAGGAAGGAGCTGCAGATGCCGGTTTAAACCGAAAATAGACTTGGAAAGCTGGGGTAACTCAGCGGGACAGGCAGCATCTCTGGAGAGAAGGAATGGGTGACGTTTCGGGTCAAGTCCCTTCTTCAGACTCGTCACCCATTCCTTCTCCAGAGATGCTGCCTGTCCCGCTAAGTTACTCCAGCCTTTTGTGTCTACTGAATCTATTCTGCCTTTGCAATGCAGAGAAAAAAAGCTGGTTGCTTGTGAGTGTTTTTTGTTTGTGTGTATGTATGTACATATATAATATATTTGGTTTGTATAAAGATTAATATGAAAAATAAAAGTACTGAAAAATCAATGTAATTACTTTTTTTTAAAAAAAGCATCCAATTTGCAAAATGCAAACTCTGTGGGTTGATGGTGATTTAATTTCAGTCATGTTTGTCAAGAGATAAATAGCCCAGACCAGGTGGCACAGTGACGCAGCGGTAGAATTGCCTTACAGCACCAGAGACCCAGGTTTGATCCTGACCACGGTGTTGTCTCACGGAGTTTGTACATTCTCCCTGTGACCGTGTGGGTTTTCTCTGGGTGTTCAGTTTTCCTCCCACATCCCAAAGACGTGCAGGTTTGTAGGTTAATCGGCGTGTAATTTGCCTCTGGTCTGTAGGATAGAATTAGTGTACGGTCGATCTATGGTTGGCGTGGACTCTGGGCCAAAGGGCCTGTGCTGTGCTGTGTCTCTAAAACTAAGACTGAAACCACAGCTAAACTCCCTTGATGTTTGAAGGAACAAGAGCATTGGTTACCTGAGAGGGGACTTGGGACCTCGGTTCGTTTGGTTTAAAGAAATAGCGTGGAAACAGGCCTTTTGGCCCACTGAGTCCGTGACGTCCAATGATCACGCATTCACACCAGTTCTATGTTATCCCAATTTTACATCCTATATAGTCGGGGCATTTTACAGAAGCCAATTGACCTACAAAGCTGCACATCTTTAGAATGTGGGAGGAAACTGGAGCAACTGGAGAAAACCCACGTGACCACAGGAACCCATGTGGCCAAACTGTACTGGCAGCACCTCTAGTCAGGATTGAACCTGGTTCTCTGGTGTAAGGCAGTAACTCTACCTCTGCGCCACCGTGGTACCTCAAAGAATAGGTGGAAGACAGTGCTATGATAACGAAGCATTCCCTCTTGTTTGGTTTTGAGTGGTAATCGAGGTGCTTGACTCAGGGGAGAGGATTCTGACTGGTTCTGCTATTCAAATGTTCACCAAGATACATCTAAGACCATAAGAGATAAGAGCAGAATCAGGCAATTTGCCTCATTGATCTGCTCTGCCATTCAGTGATGGCTGATCTACTTTTCACTCTCAACCCCATTCTCCTGCCTCCTCCCTGCAACTTTTGACGTCCTTACAAATCATGAGCCTATCAATCTGCTTTAAGAATGACCAAATGACGGTCTCCACTGCCATATGTGGTAATGAATTCCACATATTCACCACCCTCTGACTAAAAAATTCCTTAGAGACAAAATTTTGGAGTAACGCAGGCAGCATTTTTGGAGAGAAGGAATGGGTAATGTTTTGGGTCGAGACCCTTCTTCAGACGTCTCCATTCTAAAGATGTGTCCTTTTATTTCTGAGGTGCCCTCTGATTTCATTCCTTTCATTCACTTGTTCTTTACCTTCTATCTCTGGTTCTCCTTTCCCCTGTCTCAGTTTGACGAAGGGTCTCGACCTGAAACGTCACCCATTCCTTCTCTCCAAAGATGCTACCTGTCCCGCTGAGTTACTCCAGCATTTTGTGTCTACCTTCTGTACGGTTCCACTTCCACCCCCTTCGCCTTAAAGGCAGCGTGAGTTCTCAGAACTGTCAAATTTCCCTCCACAGATGCTGCCTGACCCGCTGAGTTCCTCCTGCTCTTTGTCTTTGACACCAGAACTTATCTGAAGTGTGGTTGCTACTGTAATGAAGGAGATGTGGCAGCTATAATCTGCTCACAGCAAGGCGGGACAAGCAGCAGATGATACATTTTCTGTAGTTTATTTGAGGGGGAGGGGAGGAGGAGGTTAATGTTGGCTCGGACTCCAGGGGAGAAGCCACCTTTGAAATGCTGCCATGGTAGAGTGAGGCAATGCCAACTCAACAATACCTTCTTCCGAAGATAGACACAAAATGCTGGAGTAACTCAGCAGGTCAGACAGCACCTCTGGAAGGCGTGGGTGTGGCGACTGCCTGTTTAGCCCAAGTGTCTTTGAGCCTCTAGCCCGATCGTCGGGGCGTCAATGCAATGGAAAGCGTTTCAAAAATAGGATTTCTGCTCCCAAGGCTTGTGTTTTCAGTCCTCACCCTATAGAGGTCTCAGGAGGGCTGATTGGCAGTGAGCACCGCGAATGGCCACTGGACCAGGGAGAGGAACAGCCCAGTGGGGGCGGGCACTGTTGTGGAAAGTTGTACAGAGGCAGTGGGGAGAGAGAGAGAGAGCAGGTGGGTGGATGCACTTCATGTGCTGCCTCGCACCCAATTCCCCACTCGTTCTCATTGCCTGTGCAGGGAAAGGACTTCAGAGCATCTGAAGAGAAAGGGTAGAAGAAACCTGGTGGGGAAAGTCAAGTCAGTTCACTCTTTTGTTACAAAAATTGAGAGGAATTAATTCATTATTTAAAAAATTTTTTGATTGCTTTTGCTGAACACCAAGACAGAGATGATGGCTTGCACTGAAATCATCACGCTGTGCCTGCAGACAGGCAAGTACGCTGGAAATAAAGCGGGCAGCAGCCGCGCCGTCGCAGCCGTTCCAGTGTTCATTGATGTGAGTAAGAAGGGTTTCTGATCAATCTTTCGGTGCCTGATGGAGACGCGAGGAACGGCAAACGCTGTCCCACAAGCACAAAGGGACACAAAGTGCTGGAGTAACTCAATGGGTCAGGCAGCATCTCTGGAAAACATGGATAGATGATGGCATTTGATCACAAGGCAGATCATAAATAGAGTGACTGCTTACCTACAAATATGCCTGTCCATGTTCTCCAGAGATGCTGCCTGTCCATGTTCTCCAGAGATGCTGCCTGACCCGATGAGTTATTCCAGCACTTTGGGGGCTTTTTTTGTTGTTGTTGTAAAACTAGCATCTGCACTTCCTTGTATTTTCCAGTTATTCAAGCAATTTGTGTGTTTTCTTTGTAAAAACAGCACTGGCAGTTAGTTCCTGGTATCTAATATTGATCCAGTTTCCAGCACCCACAGTCCCTTTTGTGAATGCAGAATGACTGGTGTGCGTTCGTTTAAAGCGAAGTCTCACATTGATACTTTCAAATCCTGCTGAAGATTTTTTTTCCTGGCAGTAAATGATTCTGGTCGCCAGTGGAAATCTCTGTGTGTCTGTCAGCTCATGCTGAAGGTTGCCTGGACAAGAGCAGGGTTTCTACCCGCCACCCTGGCCACCCTCACTAGTTAGAGGAAGGTCGTAAATCTTCTGTAATCCTCCTTTGTATAATCCTCTGCTCAGTCAGAGGAGATCTTATGTGAGAGTCCCAGGAACTGCAGACGTTGGAATCGGGAGCAAAGCACAAAGTACTGGAGGAACTCAGTAGGTCGGGGAGCATCTGTGGAGTGAAATGGGCTGTTGACGTTCTGGGTCCAGACACAGCGGTAGAGTTGCTGCCTTATAGCGCCAGAGACCCGGGTTAGATCCTAATTGCTGGTGCTGTCTATATGGAGTTTGTACGTTCTCCCCCCTCCCCCTGTGACCGCGTGGGTTTTCTCCGGTTTCCTCCCACAATCCTAAAATGTGCTGTTTTGCAGGTTAATTGGCTTCTGTAAATTGACCCCAGTGTGTGGGATAGAACTAGTGTGAACGGGTGATTGTTGGTCGGGTTGGACGCGGTGGGCCGAAGGGCCTGTTTCCACTCTGTCTTTAAAACAAAAAAATAAAATAAACCCTTTTTCAGACCATGAGGAAGGGTCGCCTGTCCATTTCCCTCCACAGATGCTGCCTGACCCGCTGAGTTCCCCCAGCACTTTGTCTTTGACACTAGAACTTACCTTAAGTGTGGTTGCTACTGTAATGAAGGAGATGTGGCGGCTATAATCTGCTCAAACAAGCAGCACGATGTGGGGGAAAGCAGCAGATGATACATTTTCTGTAGTTTATTTGAGGGGGAGGGGAGGAGGGGGTTAATGTTGGCTCGGACTCCAGGGAAGAGGCCACCTTTGAAATGCTGCCATGGTAGAGTGAGGCAATGCCAACTCAACAATACCTTCTTCAGAAGATAGACACAAAATGCTGGAGTAACTCAGCAGGTCAGACAGCATCTCTGGAGAAAAGGAATAGGTGACATTTCGAATTGAGACCCTTCTTCAGCCCGGAGTCAGGGGAGAGGGAAACTAGAGATATGAAAAGGAACATAGTACAAGTGAATGAAAGGTATGCAAAAGGACAAATCAAACCCTTCATCCCCTCTGTTATCAAGCTTCTGAATGGTCCTTCCATAAGCGAGGGTACTGTCCGATTCACCTCTACCCCATTGAGGACATTGGTCTTTGTCTATGCAACTGATGTGCTACAATGCTGAGAACTGTATTCTGCACTCTGCATCTTCCCCTTTGCTCTATGTATTGTACTTGAGTTTGAATTAAATGTATCTATGTACAGTATTTATGATCTGTTTGGATAGCATTCAAAACAAAGGGTGTGGCACAGTGACGCAGTGGTCGAGTTGCTGCCCTACAGTGCCAGAGACCTGGGTTCAATCCCGACTATGGGTCCCACCTGCCTGGTTTTGGCCCCTCTAAACCTATCCTCATTTCAGTTCAGTTCAGCTTATTGTTACGTGTACCAAAGTACAGTGAAAAGCTTTTTTTTGCCTGCTAACAAGTCAGCAGAAAGACAATACATGATTACAATCGAGCCATTTACAGTGAACAGATATACAGTGCCCTCCATAAAGTTTGGGACAAAGACCCATAATTTATTTATTTGCCTCTGTACCCCACAATTTGAGATTTGTAATAGAAAAAATCACATGCGGTTAAAGTGCACATTGTTAGCTTTTAATAAAGGCCATTTTTATACATTTTGGTTTCACCATGTAGAAATTACAGCAGTGTTTATACATAGTCCCTCCATTTCAGGGCACCATGATGTTTGGGACACAGCAATATCATGTAAATGAAAGTAGTCATGTTTAGATTGATTAGTAGGACTGGATGTTACAATCCCTAAGGTTTGCACTAAAATTGACTGGCGTTGTTCTTGGGGGTGACCACTAGGTGATGTTGCTACCATTCAGACACATCTTTAGTTGTGTACCTCAACGTCACTGGGTGTTTCGGCCTTTTATCACAAGACACCCTCAGTCGAGGCAGGCCCACCGCAGGATGATCAGACCTGGGTGTGTGTCTTATGGTTACCCTCTAGATGGTCACGTGGCAGCCCAGACTGCATCTCTTCTTTTCAGCCACAGCCAGTGACTGCTCCGTTCGGTGGCATTGGCAAGTTCTTTGATTGCCCTCCTTTTGGCCTGCCCTCTGACTCCTACTTCCTTCAGGAGCCTTGCGTACCTAAACCTGTTGCATATCCTTTGCATGCAATGACTGCTTGAAGTCTGCTATTCGTGGACATCACCAGTTGTTGGGTGTCTTCTCTGCCAGGCCTGTATTGCAGCCATCTTTAGCTTATGCTTGTTTTGGGGGCTAGTCCCCTTCAGCTTTCTCTTCAGCATATAAAAGGCATGCTCAATTGGGTTCAGATCGGGTGATTGACTTGGCCACTCAAGAATTGACCATTTTTTAGCTTTGAAAAAACTCCTTTGTTGCTTTAACGGTATGTTTGGGATCATTGTCTTGCTGTAGAATGAACCGCTGGCCAATGAGTTTTGAGGCATTTGTATGAACTTGAGCAGATAGGATGTGTTTATACACTCAGAATTCATTACACTACTACCATCAGCAGTTGTATCATCAATATAAGTGAAGCAGCAGCCATACATGCCCAGACCACCGTGTTTCACAGATGCTTTGGATCTTGGGAAGTTCCTTCTCTCCTCCATACTTTGCTCTTGTCATCACTCTGATATAGGTTAATCTTCATCTCATCTGTCCACAAGACTTTTTTCCCGAGCTGTGGTTGCTCTTTTAAGTACTTCTTGGCAAAATGTTACCTGGCCATCTTATTTTTGTGGCTAACCAGTGGTTTGCATCTTGCAGTGTAGCCTCTGTATTTCTGTTCATGAAGTCTTCTGCGGGCAGTGGTCATTGACAAATCCACACCTGACTCTTGAAGAGTGTTTCTGATCTGTCGGACAGGTGTTTGGAGGTTTTGCTTTATTATAGAGAGAATTCTTCTGTCATCAGCTGTGGCAGTCTTCCTTGGCCTGCCAGTCCCTTTGCGATTAATAAGCTCACCAGCGCTCTCTTCTTAATGATGTTCCATTAAGCCTAAGGTTTGTCTCCAACCGTTTTATTCTTGTTTCTCAGACTCATAATGGGTTCTTTGACTTTCATTGACACAACTTTTGGTCCTCATGTTGATAAACAGCTATAAAACGTTTCCAGAGGTGATGGAAAGACTGGAGGAAAGACTGGGTGCTGAGAGCTCTCTTATACCTGCATTAAGGAGGCAATTAAAAATGCCTGAGCAATTACAAATGCCTGTGAAGCCATGTGTCCCAAATATTATGGTGCCCTGAAATGGGTATGTATAAACACAACTGTAATTTCTACATGGTGAAACCAAAATGTATAAAAATGGCCTTTATTAAAATCTGACAATGTGCACTTTAACCACATGTGATTGTTTTCTATTACAAATCTCAAATTGTGGAGTACAGAGGCAAATAAATAAATGCTGTGTCTTTTGTCCCAAACATCATGGAGGGCACTGTAACTCAACACGCTCTGGACTCTGACTCATTTTCTGGGCTATTGGGTGTTTTCTTTGAACAATACACCAACAGATTTTCATTTGCCATTTATTCAATGTTTTATCACAGTTTAGTAACTTCTCCGGTAAACCAGAAAGCCTAAAGGGACGTGTTCTCAGTAAGTTTCAAGGGAGGTCTGGGCCGCAGGGCCCTCGGTGAGTTTAATGGGATTTTGGGAACACGGGCTCTAATGAGCCAGTTACCGCGCCATCAGCACTCCCTCCTGCACCCTCAGAACCTTGCTGCCAGCGCACGCTGCCCTCGGGATGACTGCTACGGAGATCAGACGGTTGCCCACCTCTTTGCAGCGTGGGGATTTGCGAATAAAGTCTAGGCAATGACGCAAGTGGTCCTTGTCACGGTTTCTCCGTAACAGAGGGCTCTCTCATTTACGGACTGTTCCCAGGGACGAATTTGGTGACAGACGTCGAGTGCAGCTGGAAGGTCATCAGATCTTGTCTTTGACATTTCCACCCTGGGGAAAAAGGTTCTGACTGTCTACATTATCTATGCCTCTCATCATTTTATATACTTCTATCAGGTGTACCCTCAACCTCTGGACTTCCAGAGAAAGCAAACCAAGGTTATCCACCCTCTCCTAGTACTTAATACCGGCAAAACCAGTCAGCATTCTGGCAAACCACCTCAGCACCCTCTCTAAAGCCTCTACATCCTTCCTGTATTGGGGTGACCAGAGGTCCATGCATTTATATGAAATGTTAATACTACTCTAGCCACTGGATTAAAAAAAAAAATGTTTAAAAAAAAATCTGTTGGATGTTTAGTTTAGATAGACACAGATAGCTGGAGTAACTCAGCTCGTCAGGCAGCATCTCTGGAGAAAAGGAATATGTGATGTTTCATGTCGAGACCCCTCTTCAGACTTAGTTTAGTTTAGCTTAGAGATACAGCATGGAAACAGGCCCTTCAACCCACCGAGTCCGCGCTGACCGACGATCACCCTTTCACACTAGTTCCATCCTTCAATTGCTATTGAGGGCGTGCAGCGTAGGTTTACTAGGTTAATTCCCGGAATGGCGGGACTGTCATATGTTGAAAGACTGGAGCGACTAGGTTTGTATACACTGGAATTTAGAAGGATGAGAGGGGATCTTATCGAAACGTATAAAATTATTAAGGGGTTGGACACGTTAGAGGCAGGAAACATGTTCCAAATGTTGGGTGAGTCCAGAACCAGGGGCCACAGTTTAAGAATAAGGGGTAGGCCATTTAGAACAGAGATGAGGAAAAACTTTTTTAGTCAGAGAGTTGTGAATCTGTGGAATTCTCTGCCTCAGAGGGCAGTGGAGGCCAATTCTCTGAATACATTCAAGAGAGAGCTAGATAGAGCTCTTAAGGATAGCGGAGTCAGGGGGTATGGGGAGAAGGCAGGAACGGGGTACTGATTGAGAATGATCAGCCATGATCACATTGAATGGCGGTGCTGGCTCGAAGGGCCGAATGGCCTTCTCCTGCACCTATTTTCTATTGTCTACACACTAGGGACAATTTGCAGAAGCCAATTAATCTTCAAACCTGCACGTCTTTGGAGACCCTCAGACTATCTTTAATCGGACTATACTGGCTTTATCTTGCACTAAATGTCATTGCCTTTATCTTGTATAGGTACACTGTGGATGGCTTGATTGTTATCGCTATAGTCTTTCTGCTGACTGGATAGCACGCAACAAAAAAGCTTTTCACTGTTCCTCAGTACATGTGACAGTAAACTAAACCTCGCCTGCCGTCAGCCAAACCAAATCCCCTCCCAAGAAAGCTTTTCACTGTACCTCGGTACGCGTGACAATAATAAACTAAACTGTGTGATTGTGTGATATTTGCAGAGGCAGCAAAGTGGGAGGAATGGAAAGATCTGCCAAAAGAGTTAGAATGGGAACAATGGGCCCAATGGCCTCTTTCTGCGCTCTCTCTCAGCTGTACTTCTGTATCTGGGACATTGCTGTGGACAAAACAGCCATCACTATGCACCAAATGTACTGAAATAATTCCAAATGCATTCATTTCCCTTTTCTAAAAAAAAAGTCGCGCACTCTGTGTTTTTGTATGACTCACTAGGTAAATTGTCGAACGTTCCTAACCTACTGCTTCTGGTAGGCGTTGTGCACAAGCGCCGACTCTTGCCCCTAAAGGATTAATTAAACCTTCATTTCAGCACGGACTATTTCTGGACTTTGCATCGGAATGTTCTAGCAAATCTTCAGCTAAATACTGAAGTCAATCAGCTTTATTTAAGTACACTTTTAGTCCATTTTGTCTTTTCTGTCACGTCCTCAAGAGAGAATCTCAACGATGCTTAGCATCTGATCCATCCATCTATGTCTTATATAAATGTATTGTGGCAGAATCAAAAGTAAGTACAGCCTTCAGATGATGGGCTGGTGGGTGGAGATTTTTGCAGAACAAAGTGCAGAGATATCATTCAAGCATTCATGTTATTCTCATTTTATTTATACATTACACTTTAATTTTGGATAATTGTATTATTAAATAGCAAAGCGTACGGCAGTTTGGGATGCAGAGAAGGCGAGTTCGTTGATGCACTGAAGTTGAGGAATTGAGTGGTATAAACCTGATACATCACTTGCATCTCTGACATGAAGGTGTAATTACTGTGAGAGGTCTGATAGTTAGTTTCCATTATAAGCCCTGTTAGAGGGATTTATATAAAGAATGAAAGTACTTAAATTTTCCGTATCACTTCTCAGAGCCTCGGGGGAATCCAATGGATTTGGGCTGCTTGAAGCAAAAAATAAAGTGCAGATGCGGGAAATCCAGTAAAGAAACAGTAAATGCTGGAAATACACTACAGGTTGGGCAACAAATGCAGAGAGATGATCAGGGTCAATGATTTGGAACATTAACTCTTCCCTCTTACTATGACTAAGTTAAGTTAACTATTTAGTTTAGTTTGGTTTAGAGATACAGTGTGGAAACAGGCCTTTCAGCCCATGGAGCCCGTGCCAACCAGCGATCCCGGTACACCAACACTATCCTACACAACAGGGACAATTCACAATTTTTACCAAAGCCAATTAACCTACAAACCCGAACATCTTTGGAGTATGGGAGTAAACCGGAGCACCCGGAGAAATCCCAGGAGGTCACGGGGAGAACGTACAAACTCAGAATGTGCACGACAACACCCGTAGTCAGGATCAACCACGAGTGTCTGGGGTTGTAAGGCAGCAACTCTACAGCTGAGCCACCGTGCTGCACTAACTATTAGTCCACTTTCCTACAACGGTCACGTTCTTGAGCCAATCTGCACAAACCTAATCCTACCTCGACAACGGAACACTAAGGAGCCATGGATTTGTTCTTTCCTTATTGTGTTTTGCACTAATGTCTTGTGTTATTTTAAGCACAGTCTTTTTTCTTTTGACTGTCTTGCAGAATTTTAGGTGCGACTTGGATAGGGGCAACCGAAACGTCACCTATCCATGTTCTCCAGAGATGCTGCCTGACCCACTGATTTTCTCCAGTCCTTTTGTGTAAACCAGCAGTTGTAGTTCTGTGTTTCTATATTGTGGATTGACCAGCACTGTTAAAGGACTTGCATGGGCTCAATGGACCGGCTGGCTTCCTTTCAAACAAGTGCAAGTGCGAAATCTTATCGTTTTTAGTTTAGTTTAGAGATATGGCTTGGAAACAGGCCCTTCGGCCCACTGAGTCCGTGCCGACCAACGATCTCCGCGCACTAACACTATCCTACATACACTAGGGACAATTTACAATTATACCAAGCCAATTAACCTACGTGGCTTTGGAGTGTGTGAGCTCCCGGAGAAAACCCACGCAGGTCACAGGGAGAACGTACAAACTCTGTACAGACAGCACCCATAGTTAGGATCGAACCCAGGTCTCTGGCGCTGTAAGACAGCAACTGTACCACTGTACCGCCCTGGCTTCTGGAGAATAGTAGTAGGAGTGAGGTGCAATTTTTTTACTACACACCATGAGGCTAATCCATGTCCGAGCAGATCAGAAAGTATTATCAATGCTGTGGCAATGTCATCACTGTGAACACTTTTTAAAAATTGTGTAGAACGGAACTGCAGATGCTGATTTATACCAAAGATAGACACTAATAGGTGATGTTTCTGAAGAAGGGTTCTGACCCGAAACCAGAGATGCTCCCTGACCCGCTGTGTTACTCCAGCATATTGTGGCTATTACACTTGGCTGGTAATTGGCTGGTTCATATCCCCTGCTCATTTGGTGCCAGTGAGGTTGCTAAGGGAACGTTTGTTTGGTCCAAGAATTTTAATTTGTGTGCTTTGGAGATGAATGGAAGCAGCTGGTACTTTAAATATTCGTTGGTTTGTATGAAGGAGTAAAAATTATCGTGCAGAAGCTGGGAGCTGAACAAAGCTGCCCGCACACCATTCTCTCTTGGATTCTTCCAAAGCAGAACCACCATCGCCAGGGCTGGGTGGTGGATTTAGTTGAGGTGTGGGTGTGGGTGGGGGAGGTTGAACTGGTGGTTATGTCAAGGGATAGGAGCGGAGAAATGAGTTGGGTTTGAGTGAGGAGTTGTGTGTCGGGTTCGGGTGGAAATGGAGGTCAAGCTGAGGTGGGAATGGGGCTGAGGTAGGAGGGATTGGAGTGTAGGTGAGGGTTGAGATGGAAGTGGAAGTGTGACTTAAGGAGGTGTTGGGATAGAGACACAAGGAACTGCAGATGCTGGAATCTTGAGCAAAACTCAAAGTGCTGGAAGAACTCAGCAGGTCAGGCAGCATCTGGGGTGGGAATGAACAGATGGCGAGATCTTGTTTTGAGTCGGGATCCTTCTTCAGGTGGTTTTGGTGTGAGCTGGTACTGGAGTAAGGTTGGGGCGAAGGGAGGGGTATGTGTTGGAGTGAAGTGGAGATTGGATTGAGGGAGGGCTGGTATAGGGTTAAAGTGACACTGGAGGCTAGGCTAAGAAAAGAGATTTTTTAAGATACAGCATGGAAACAGGCCCTTCGGTGAACCGAATCCACGCCGGCCATCGATCGAGAAAAGGCCAGAAGAAATCGTGGCCAGCAACAGATGACTCACGGACATGCTGAATCTTCTCGGGCACCAAAGGAAGTAAATATACTGATGCACTTTCTCGATGACAGTATCAGTAGGAAGGGATTAGGTTATGTTGCTGGTGATATAGTCACTGCAAGATGCAAAACTGAGGGAAGGTTGACACTGAATCAACATTTACTTTTGCTGTTGGCAAACTGTCAAATCCTGCGTCACACCTTTAGAATTGTAATGCGTCTGAATTTAAAGTCCATCAATTCACCATCTAGAACTTTAGAAAAGTGCATCACAAGAACAGGCCCTTTGGCCCACAATGTCTGTGCTGAACATCATGCGAAGACCATCTCTTATCTGCCTGCACGTGATCCATATCCCTCCATATCCATGTGCCTATCCATAAGTGTCTTGAAACGCTATCATATCTACCTCAACCATCACCCCCGGCAGTGTGTTCCAGGCACTTACCACCCTCTGTGTGTAAAAAAAAAAAGAATACCCCTCATGTCCTTTAAACTTTGCCCTTCTCACCTTAAAGCCATGCCTCCTAGTAAATTATTCTCAAAACCTTTGGGCAGCACAATGGCGCGGCAGTGCTGCTGCTGCCTCAAAAGCACCGGAGACCCGAGTTCGATCCTGACTACGGGTGCTGTCTGAACGGAGTTTGCACGATCACCCGTGTGACCGCGTGGGTTTCCTCCGACTGCTCCGGTTTCCTCTCGCATCTCAAAGACGTGCAGGTTTGTAGGTTAATTGGCTTCTGTAAATTGTTCCTTGTGTGTAGGATAGTGGTAGTGCATTGGATGGCTGCTGGTCGGTGCAGACCCGGTGGGCCGAAGGGCCTGTTTCCAAACTGTATCTCTAAACTAAACTAAACTAATGACGTCGGTGGATTGGGAGAAGCTGACATCGCCTGTTTTCCATGAGTGCCAAAAGACCGTCTGGATCTTCTTGGGGGACCAGTTCCATGGACCATATAGTTCATTCAGCCCAATCTTCCAGGCCAGTATTGTGCCTCACACCAGCCGCCTCCAGTCAGGATCGAACCCGGGTCTCTGGTACTGTAGGCAGCAACTGTACTGCTGCACCACCTTGCTGCCCCAAATTCCAGTCACTTCAGCACTTTATGTCTTTGTTTTGTAAACCATCATCTGCAGCTCCTTATTTCTGCTCTACATATGTGGCCTGACCTGCTGAGTTACTCCAGAACTTTTCTTTCTGTAAACCAGCACCTGCAGTTCCTTGATTCTCCCTTCTACAGATGCTGGCCTGACCCATTGAGTTCCTCCAGCACCCTCAGTTCCTCGTGTCCCGGCCTCCATCGCCTCTTCCATTCCTCTCAAGATGTGTCTCAATGCCTTGCCTTCTTTTCTTCCCTCCTATCAAAACTGACCAGTTATTTATTCTCGAATCTCGCAGTTGCTGAGGGGGCTGCTATTTTGGAATGTTGTGAAGCAGTCTCTGTGATTCACCCATCAACCAGCTGAGGCACTGAAGACCTGTGCCAAGTATTTATAATTGAAGGAAACATTGGTAGCAAAGTATGTAAATAAGAGGGAAGTTAGATAAAGACACATAGCCTGTTGTTTTGCTGTGCCGCAGTGCGACACGAAGAGGGAGATTAAAATAAGATTGCCTGCTGCTGTCCGTGGATGCATTAAGATGCAGAAAGATATCCTCTAAATGGGTTGTGAGCGTGATGTGTTTGGGAGAAGTAAATGTGTCGTTCCTTGGGGATTGATAGGCTGGCAGGAGTCCGTAACCACTTCCACGAGGCTGGTTGCCGAGGGTTACAAAGACTTCAGACTTTATAGATGCAGCAAGGAAACAGACCCTTTGGCCCACCGAGTCCGCGCTGCCCTTACCACTAGCACTATCCTACACGTTAGGGACAATTTACAATTTTATACCGAAGCCAATTAATCGACAAACCTGCACGGTCTTTGGAGTGTGGGAGGAAACCGGAGCATCTGGAGAAAGCCCACACGGTCACAGGGGGAACGTACAAACTCCGTATAGACAGCACCCGTAGTCAGGATCGAACCCGGGTCTTTGGCGCTGTGAGGCAGCAGCTCTACCACTGCAGCACAGTGCCATCCCAATTTGCCCCAGATCGAGAGATAAGAGGCAGCAAGTCTCACATCCAAATCTCTCTCCAGATAAAATGTAGACACAAGGGTCCCGACTCACATCGCCGCCTATCCATGTGCTCCAGAGATGCTGCCTGACCCGCTGCGTTACTCCAGCATTTTGTGTCTTCAGTGCAAACAAGCATCTGCAGTTCCTTCCTACACATTGCTTTCTCTCGGTTTCTCCGTCTCTGCCGCGCTCTGTTCTCGAGGCTTTAGACACCACGACATCTGAAAAGTCCTCCGTTTCCAAGAAACATGACTTCACTTCTACGGCTGTTGACGCAGGCCTCATTTACCCTTCCTCCATTTCTTGGAGTTTCTCCCTTACAGCACCAGAGACCCGAGTTCAATCCTAGCTACGGGTGGTGTTTGTATGGAGTTTGCATGTTCTCCAGGTGACCACGTGGGTTTTCTCCGGGTGCTCCGGTTTCCTCCCGCACTCCAAAGACGCGCAGGTTTGTAGGTTAATTAGCTTCGGTAAAATCGTAAATTGTCCCTACTGTGTAGGATAGTGCTAGTGTACGGGGTGATCGCTGATCGGTGCGGACTCGGTGGGCCGATGGGCCAGCTTCTGCGCTCTATATCTAAAGTCTAATGAATTGTGAACAAAAATTCCCGCTTGAACAGTAATAGAAATCAGGAGCATTGTCCTACAAAAAGCTGTGGATGCTGAATTTTTAATGATTCAAATTGATCGTGTCTTGCTGGGGCGAGGCATAAAGGGATGACACAAAATGGAGGCTTGGAAGGAATAATCACAATCTAATGGAATAACTGAAAAGACTCAGGGAAACGCGCGTGTTGCGTTCCCTTTTTTTCCGACTCGGCTTCCAATCCATTTCCCAGAAGTAAGTCGCAGACTCCATTTATACCTCACGCTGCCTCGGCAAGGCCTGCAGCATAATCAAGGACGAGTCGCACCCTGGCCACTCTTTCTTCTCCCCTCTCCCATCGGGCAAAAGGTATAGGTGGGAAAACACAGACCTCCAGATTCAGGGGCAGTTTCTTCCCAGCTGTTATCAGGCAACTGAATCATCCTACCACAACCAGAGAGCAGTTCAGAACTACTATCTACCTCTTTGGTGACCCTCGGACTATCCTTAATCGCACTTTGCTGGTTTTACCTTGCACGAAACGTTATTCCATTATCATGTAAATGGGTCAATTATAATCATGTATTGTCTTTCTGCTGACTGGTTAACATTAAACTGAACTGAATTGAGAAAGAAGAGGTGGCTAATTCACTGTGTCATTATCTCCACCATCACAGCGGATCGGTGGAGCATAATGGTAGGACACTGACATGGAATATCAAAGAGTTTGGTCGATCAGTAGTTAAGTCACTGAAGCGGCAGCTGGAGTCGGGGGCATGAGTTCTAATCCCACCACGGGAGCTGAGGAATTGCTAAATTAATAAATATCAGCTTTTTAAAAATATCGAGCTAGTCTCAGAAACTGTGGCTATGAAACTGCCCAGTTGTTTTTAAATGCCACCGGATTCACTGCTATCCTTCAGGGAAGGAAATCATAAAAGGACACAAAGTGCTGGAGTAACTCAGCACACCAGGCAGCATCTCTGGAGAACAGGTGATGTTTCGGGTTGGGACCCTTTTTCAACGCAAGAAATCATAGATGGTTCTAGCACAAAAGAAGCACAGTTAGCCCATCATGTCTGCATTTGCTCTCCACATGAGCGACTATCTAATCTGGGAAGAGTACCCAGACCAGTCTTCCCACCACTGACTCCATCTACACTAACTTGAGTATAGGAAATGCATGAGAAAGTGGGATAACGTAGAACTAGTGTGAAGGGGGATTGATGGTGGGCGTGGACTCAGTGGGCCAATGGGCCTGTTTCCATGCTATATCAATCATTCGACTGATTTCTCAATCACTAACACTTTGAATGACTTGTAAATTTGTGCAGAGAATTGTGAACGCTGCCCAGACCATCACACAAGGGACTTCCCTTCCTCCATCTACACTCATGCTGCCTCGGCAAGGCCACCAGCATAATCAAGGACCAGTCTTACCCCGGTCACTCCCTCTTCTCCCCTCTCCCATCAGGCAAGAGGTACAAAAGTTTGAAAACGCACACCTCCAGATTCAGGGACAGCTTCTTCCCAGTTGTTATCAGGCAACTGAACCATCCTCTCACCAACCAGGAGAGCAGTCCTGACCTCCCATCTACCACATTGGAGACTCCTGCACTATCTTTAATCGGACTTTACTGGACTTTACCTAGCACTAAACGTTATATCCTGTATCTGTACACTGTGGACGGCTTGATTGTAATCACGTAAACTTCTTGCCACTGAAAGGATAGCCTGCAGCAAAAAAGCTTTTCACTGTACTTAATACGTGACACTAAACTAAAAATAAACTAAAAATAAAGTTGCAGTGGATTAGTGTAGGGTTAGTGTAAAATTGGTGGTGGTTGTTGATCAGTGTGGAATCAATGGGCCAAAGGGACTGTATATCTCTTCCATGTTTTGGATTTGGATTGTCTAACATTTCCAGCACGCTGAGATATAAAGTGAAGCATTGCACACATATGTTGCCTTGGCCCCAAGTCTCTAGATTTCTTCCTACAAAATCTGCCTTATTGTTTTTGCCAGCAAATTATTTCTCTCACAGGACGACAGGAAGGATGGAACATGGAAAGAGGCCATTTGGCTCCTTGGGCCCACATCATAACTAACAAACAGATGGAGTCATGCAGCAAGGGAACAGGCCCTGCAGCCCACCGAGTCCATGCCAGCCATCGAGTGTACAGTTAAAATAATTCCATTTTACGCTTCCCAGGTTCCCATTTACTCCTCCCATCGTTGCACTTGGGGCAATTTATGGTGGCCAATTAGTCTACCAACCTTCATGTAGTCATACAGATTTTCTAGACACCATGAAATGCAGATGTTGGTATCTTGAGTAAAAAGCACAAAGTGCTGGAGTGACTCAGCAGCTCTGGCAGCTTCTCTGAAGAACAAAAGGAGCTGCAGATTCTGAAGAAGGGTTCTGGCCTGAAACGTCACCTATCCATCTATTCCAGAAATGCTGCCTGACCCGCTGAGTTACTCCAGAATTTTGTTTTTTCTTTGTGTGAATTTTCTTGGGGACCCTCAGCTGCAGCAACCATTAGGCACAGTGGCAGGGTTCGAGTTGCTGCCTTGCAGCGCCGGAGTCCCGGGTTCAATCCTGAATACGGGTGCCGCCTGCACAGAGTTTGCACGTTCTCCCTGTGACCGCGTGGGTTTACTCCGGGTGCTCCGGTTTCCTCCCACACTCCAAAAACGTACAGGTTTTCTAGTTTAATTGGCCTCGGTAAAAATTATAAATTGTCCCCAGTGTGTAGGATAGAGCTAGTGTACGCGGTGATCGCTGGTTGGCGTGGATTCGGTGGGCTGAAGGGCCTGTTTCCGTGCTGTATCTCTAAATTAAAAAGTCCAAAGAAAGCTGCCAGCAATTGGCCTTGATGGATACTTCTTTACCCTGTCCTCCCACCCTCATTTACTGACGAAGACAGGATAAAGCAAGGTGGAGCTAACCTGCTGCATGTCTTACTAATGATCTGTCGTGCACCAACCACATTGATGTGACATCCGAGAGGGCCCACCAATGCTTAGGATAATCCTTAGCAATGCCACATAGAAAGCACACTGTTGGGTTCCACCACAGCTTGGTTTGGGAACAGCGATGTAGCCCAGTCCATCACACAGACCAGACTCCCCACCGTTGACTCCATCTACACTTCACAGCACAGAAAAGCAGCCAACATAATCAAAGATAGACACAAGATGCTGGAGTAACTCAGCAGGTCAGGCAGCATCTCTGGAGAAAAGGATGAGACGATGTTTCAGGTCGAGACTCTTCTTCAGAGTCATCAAAGGCTTGTTCTACCAAGGTCGTAGCTCCTTCCCCCTGCTCCCGTTCAGCAAAGGTACAGAAGGTGCATTCCTTCTCTTCAGAGATGCTGCCTGTCCCACTGAGTTACTCCAGCATTTTGTGTCTACCCACCAGGCTTAGGATCAGCTTCCTCTTTGCAATCAGGCTTCTGAACGGTCCTTCCGCAAGCTAGGGTACTGTACGATTCACCTCTACCCCATTGCGGTCTTTGGAATTTGTAACTGATGCGCTACAACGCTGAGAACTGTAATTTGCACTCTGTATTTTCCCCCTTTGGTCTCCCTATTCTACTTGAGTTTGAACTTGTTTGGATGTGGAACTGTGCTTGGCTTGCTGGTACCTATGTACGATATATCTGATCTGTTTGGATATCATGCAAAAGAAAGCTTGTCACCGTGCCTGGGTGCAGGTGATAATAATAAACCTAAACTTAAACTGAGGAGAAAACCAATTGGCTCTGAATTTTAAGTAGCTCCTTCCATGAGCCTGTGGTCAGCACAACAGTGCAGTGGTAGAGTTGCTGCCTTACAGTGCCAGTGTGACCGCGTGGGTTTTCTCTGGGTGCTCTGGTTTACTCCCACACTCCAAAGACGCAAGTTTGTAAATTAATTAGCATCAGTAAAAAAACAGTGTGAAATGGTCCCTAGTGTGTAGGATAGTGCTAGTGTACTAGTGGGATGGCTCACTCGGCCCAGACTCGGTGGGCTGAAGGGCCTGTTTCTGCGCTGCGTCTCTAAAGTCTAAAAGTTGATATTTAATGTACAGAACATCTTGCCTTGAAACTTTTACAGACAATACTCTGTCGTTTCTTCAGACAAGACAGCGCCAGCCATCTTCTGGTGCTTTATACACCACAAAACCGGTCACGATGCTTGAAGGTCATTGCTGCCAGCAGTCCAGGTTCTGAAGCTCTCTCTGCAGTTTGATATTTTGCCTATTCAACAGCGCTGGGTTATTTTTAGTGTTATTGCAGCAATCCTATTGAATTAAAGAAAGGTACAAGACATGCACTTGTGTGAACGTCCTTCGTCGCTGCCTCACAGCTCACAAACAATCGTCGCTACTGTAGCCCCCGCTGCAATGCAGCAACGTACATGTTCAGCTTAGTTTAGAGATAGAGCGCAGACACAGGCCCTTCGGCCCACCGAGTCTGGGCCGACCAGCGATCACCCCGTACACGAACACTATCCTACACACCAGGGACAGTTTACCATTTACAGAAGCCAATTAATCTACAAACCTGTACGTCTTTGGTGTGTGGGAGGAATCCGGAGCACCCGCAGGATACAAGGTACAGACGGCACCCGTAGTTTGCGTGGAGTTTGCAGGGTCTTCTTGTGACTGCGAGGAATATCACCACCCGCCTCCCCTCCCCCCAAAACCTCTGTCACCCCAAGGACAGAGCCAGTGACGTGACCATTTGTCCAATGTCCGTACCTACAGAGATTTGTGCAGACCGTGCCACCATTTAGTTTAGTTTAGAGATACAGCGTGGAATCAGGCCCTTCAGCCCACTGACCGTGACGATCATGATCACCTGAACACATTAGTTTGTCACCTGATTCCCCGACCCTGGGAAAAAGACCGTGCATTCACCTCTGGATTTTATACACCTCTATAAGCTCACCCCTCAGTCATAGGTTGTAGGAGCAGAATGAGGCCATTCGGCCCATCAGGTTCACTCCGCCATTCAATCATGGCTGATCTATCTTTCCCTCTCAACCCCATTCTCCTGCCATCTCCCCTAACCCTTGACACCCTTATTAATCAAGAATCTGTCAATCTCTGCCTTAAAAATATCCATTGCCTTGGCCTCCACAGCCCTCTGTGGCAATGTATTCCACAGATTCACCACCTTCCTGCACTCCAAGGAATATAGTCTTAACCAGTCCAGCCTCTCGGGCCCAGGTCAATTTCAACAACAGGTTGGATGTCACCAGAACTCTTCTGATCCACAAAAAGGCAAAAACAGGCGGAGCAAAAAGGCAGCCAGCTTTCCCCTGGGCTGTGTTTGGAGTCGTTTTCCTTTGATGCTTTGCGCATCTTAAGTTGCAAAGAAAAAAAGTAGGTCAGGCCCCTGAGAGCTGACGAGGAGTCAGGCAGCAGTGAGCAGCTTCATGTGGCTGAGCTGCAGGGAGCCGACAGCACTGGGGACATGCTGAGACGGAGGGGCACAAGACAGTGATTAACTAATAAAGGGGCGGCTACCAATGAATCACACGGCTACTAATTAACAGCAGACTCTGACCCGGTTCTCTGGAGAGTGATTGGCTCTGGCGGCCTGGAGTGAGGTGTATAAAGGAGATGAGAGGAAGCAGTGTTCAGAATCATGAAGGGTGTTGCGAGAGTGAGGGAGGACCTGCTTCCAGTTCACCTGTTTCCAGTGGTGGGTCGGACGGTAACCACAGATTTAAACTGTATTGGCAAGGAGCTAGGTTGTCATAGACTTTAGACGTTAGAGATACAGCGCGGAAACAGGCCCTTCGGCCCGCCGAGACCACGCCGACCAGCGATCACCCCGTGCACTAGCACTATCCTACACACTCGGGACAATTTGCAATTATAACCGAAGCCAATTAACCTACAGACCTGTACTTCTGGAGTGTGGGAGGAAAGCCGAGCACCCGGGGGAAACCCACGGGGTCACAGGGAGAACTTCCGACTCCGTACAGACAGCACCCGTAGTCAGGATCGACCCCGGGTCACTGGTGCTGTGAGGCAGCAACTCTACCGCTGTGCCACTGTGTCACCCCTGTAGTTTAGAGACACAGCGTGGGTACATGCCCTTCGGCCCACCGAGTCCATGCTGACCAGCGATTACTCATACACTGGTTCTGTCCTACACACTAGGGACAATTTACAGAAGCCAATTAACCTACAAACCTGCACGTGTTTCGAATGTGGGAGGAAACCGGGAGAATGTACAAACTCCGTACAGACAGCACACGTAGTCAGGATCAAACCCGGGTCTCTGGCGCAGTAAGGCAGCAACACTACCACTGTGCCACCTCTGATGCCGCCCCTAGCCCCTCCGCCGCCCAGAGAAACAGGCCCTACAGCCCATTGAGTCCATGGAGGGACTTCTTTCGTCAGAGGGTGGTGAATCTGTGGAACTCACTGCCACAGACGGCGGTGGAGGCCAAGTTATTGGGTACTTTTATGGCGGAGATAGACAGATTCTTGGTAAATACACATGTGAGGGGTTGTGGGGAGAAGGCAGGAAGATGGGGTTGAGAGGGAAAGATAGATCAGCCATGATTGAATGGCAGAGTAGACTCAATGAGCCGAATGGCCTGATTCTGCTCCTATGAACTGTGCGCTGATCAGCAACCACTCATTTATCCGACTTTAGCCCCATCTTTTGAATTCCTCCTGTTTTCACCCAACTAATCCTCCCAGGAGCAGTTTTGCAGAGGGCCAATTAACCTACCAACCCGCATATCTTTGGGATGTGGGAGGAAGCCAGACCACCTGGAGGAACCCCTCGCAGAAATAAGATAACATACAGACAACACCCGAGGTCAGGGTTGCACCAGGGCCTCTGGCGCCGTGAGGCAGCAGTGCTACCTGCTGCGCCACACTGCCCTGTTGGGGGGAGGGGATTGCTTGCTGGGTTCAGTGACCCAGATCCAGGCTGATGGGGTGGTGAAAACAGATTCTCCCCCAAAAAAAGAAAATAAAGTGGTGGAGTAACTCAGCGGTTCAGGCAGCATCTCTGGAGAACATGGACAGGCGACGTTTCAGCTTTGGGTCTTTCTTCAGAAGAAGGGTCCCAACCCGAAACGTCATCTATCCATGTTCTCCAGAGATACTGCCTAACCCGCTGAGTTACTCTGGCACTTTGTGCCTTATTTTCTATGACTCTGCAGGCAGAGATGGTTGAGTAACACTGACTTTACCAGAGGTGTACTGGTTCCCCTTCCCCTTCCCACTGAATGCAGGATAAAATTGGGCTTGATCATGATCTACCATGTTAGCTCATTCCTGTGTAATTTGAAAGTCACAGTCGATTTTTCTGTTCGTTGAAAATTGTTTTATCCCAAGCAATAAAGCTGCAAGGAATCAACGCTTTTATCCCCCCCCCTCCGCTTTTATCTCGGTGGCTATTTCTTTTAACCTTTTACTCTAGAGTTTGGTTTGGTTTTTGCTCACTCAACTCAGCAACAGCATCTTCCAATTATATACAACCCAAGTTCCAAGGAGTAAGTATCACCAGCAACTTCTCCTGGACCACACAAATCGAATCAATGCTCAAGACAGCACACCAATGCCTCTCCTTCCTTAGAAGGCTTAGGAAGTTCGGCATGTCCTCACCAACCTTTTCAGATGCTCCGTAGAAAGCATTTCATCGGGATGCATCAATCACTGCATGGTTTGGGAACAGCTCCATCCAAGACAGCAAAAAATTGCAGTGTTGTGGACGTAGCCCAGACCATCACACAAACCAACCGCCCTTCCATCGGCTCCATCTACACTTCACGCTGCCTTGGCAAGGCCACCAGCATAATCAAGTCTCACCTTCTTCTCCCCTCTCCCATCAGGCAAGTGGTGGAGAAGTGGTTCTCCGGTTTCCTCCCACATCCGGTTTCCTCCCAAGATGTGTGCTGGTTTGTAGGTTAATTGGCTTCTGTAAATTGTCCGTAGTGTGTAGGATCGAATTAGAGTACCTGTGACTATTAGTCAGCACAAACTCAGTGGGCCGAAGGGCCTGTTTCCCTGCTATATCTCTACATTAAGCATGGAAACAGGCCCTTCGGCCCACTGAGTCCACACTGACCATCGATCACCCATTCACCCCAGTTCTATGTCACCCCATTATCTCATCCACTTCCTTCACGCTAGGGGCAATTTACAGAGGGCCCATTAACCTACAGATCTGCACGTCTTTGGGAAGTGGGAGGAAACTGAAGCACCCGGAGGAAACCCACGCGGTCACAGGGAGAACGTGCAAACTCCACACCGACAGCACCCGAGGTCAGGATCGAAGCAGGGATTCCTGTCCTGCTGCTGTGAGGCAGCGGCTCTACTAGTTGCTCCACTGTATTAAGCATGGGTATCAGTCCTGTCCTAATGACAAGGATTACAACTTGTACCCGCTCTTCCAAAATCCACTGGAGTCAAAGGGATTGCATTTCAGAAGCAGAGTACGATACACAGCCGTGAGTTTGTTGTGCAAGTGGCACAGACAACCAAAGACCAATTTCTCCACGTTAGCCTGGGTAATGTGCTCATCTCCTGCTGTTCAGCTTGAAAGGTTTCTGACTCAAAGGCAAGCTGACAGATTCTATCAAGCTCCTCATTCGTACAATTTCAGAAAATAAATTTTGCACGCGTCAAGTATATTTGAAAAGCAGCAGGTTTTCGGTGTCTGTTGTCGGTCATTATTGGAGTAAGGAGAACAATGTTTGGTGGGAGGTTCAGAAATGGAGCGTTAATTGGAGGTGGTCTTGGAGGGGAGGATGCTCCTCAACCTGCAGAGCATCCTGGGCAATACAGCTCGCCCCTTCCATGACACACTGGTCAACCTGAGGAGCACCTTCAGCAACAGACTGGTTCCACCAAGATGCAGCACAGAACGCCACAGGAGATCCTTTTTCCCTGTGGCTATCAAACTGTACAACTCCCCCTTCTGTTGTGGGGTAGACTGACTCCCCATCCCCCACCCTCTCCCCAATCTTTGCACATCCCCAATCCTGGACTTACCACACGTCATTTTAATTTCACGTCTCATTTATGTCCTGTTTTATGACTGTTGGCAGACCGATTTCCCTCCTGGGATAAATAAAGTTCTATCGTATTGCATCGTATCGTTACGGTTCAACATTGATTGAGGGGCGTTAGATGAGGAAGATCTTATTTCATAGCACACAAGAGAAAAGCCTGCTGCCTTAAAAAGAGGGTCTGTCAGTAACAGGACTGATTCTACCTCACCTGCGTTCAAATCAACTGGATAAGAACATTCAAAACCCATTTCTGTCTCTTCTTTTATGAGCTGCATTTGTCAACCATGTTTAGTGCAGAGATAAGGGAGAAATGGGTACATATGCAGCTCTTTCTGAGCCACCACCTCTAGTACTTTCACATAGGACATCACTTTCTGCAGAGGTCACAGGTTGACTCAGGTTTAACTGAAGCCGTTGAATGCAGAGTACTGGAGTAACTCAGCGGGTCAGGCAGCATCCCTGGTGGGCATGGAGAGGCGTCAGTTTCAGGTCAGGACCCTTCCCCAGTCTGAAGAAGGGTCCTGATCTGTAACGTCGCCTATCCTGTAACTGTAACCTCACCTGCCCGTGTCTGGTCTGAATGAAGTAGGGTCCCGACCCAATATGTTGCATCAAAATATCCAGTTTGAGGAAGGGTCTCGACCCAAAACATTTTATGTAAAATGTCCGGCCTGAAGAAGGGACCTGACTGACCTACAGCGTGACTTTTTCCATGCCGAGCCTGAAGAAGGACCCAGCTCAAAACGTTGCCTGTCCGTGTTCATTCTTCAGAAAGATCCCGATCCAAACGTTCACCTATTTATGTCTACTCTGAAAAGAAAGGTCCCGTCCCGAAGCGTCGTCTATCCACACCCTCCACAGATGCTGCCTGACCCGCTGAGTTACTCCAGCACTTTGTGTTCCACGCAAGATTCCAGCGTCTGCAGTTCCTCTTGTCTCCGCTTAAATTGGAGCTGGCAGGCTTGTCAAAGTTAATGAACATTTTAGCATTGCCTGAACTTGTGAAGCAGATATCTTCATCGTTTCTTGTAAGTGCAAGCTCAGGGGATGTTGATGGGCTCAAAGCCTTCACCAAACCCCCAGTGTCCTCCACAAGCACCCACTGGCAAAGAATATAATTAATAGTTTGTTATGTATCGTCTTCACAGCATGTCTGGAAGTGTCCAATTTCAAGTAGAATTGGATCCAGTTAAGCTTAGTTTAGTTTGGAGACACAGCATGGAAACAGGCCCACCGCCCGTTCACACTAGTTATCCCACTGCACACTAGGGGCAATTTACAGAGAGGGCCAATTAACCTACAAACCCGCGAGTCTGTGGGATGTGGGAGGAAACTGGAGCACCCAGAGGAAACGCACATGGTCACAGGGAGAACGTACAAACTCCATACAGACAGCACCCATAATCAGGATCGACCCCGGGTCTCTGATGCCGTAAGGCAGCAACTCTACCACGTGCTGCCCTCTTCTTTGAGATTTCATGCTCAATTCTGACCCAGATTACTGAAGATGCTTTTATTGAATCTGCTTGTCGGAAGATGGGTTTATACTTGGGTGATAACCAACGCAGGCTATTTAACGCAATTTGTATGCTGGAGGCTACATCAATAATTCATATGAAGAAGAAAATTGGGATTTGTTATTTGCAAAGCAGAGAGTTGATCTTGTCTCTGGACAGTTATTTTTGCATTTGCATCTGCAACCACTGTGTCTTGTAGTTTAGTTGAGAGATACAGCACAGAGACAGGCCCTTTGGCCCACCGAGCCCGCACCGACCAGCAATCCCCACACACTAACACTATCCTACACACACTGGGGAGAATTTACAATTGTACCAGTCCAATTAACCTACAATCCTGTACATCTTTGGAGTTTGGGAGGAAAGCAGAGCACCTGGGGAAAACCCACGCAGGTCACGGGGAGTTTGTAGAACTCATAGTGTGGAAACCTGCCCACACCGGCAAACATTTCCCAGCTACACTAGTCCCATCTGCCTGCATATCCCTCCTAACCTGTCCTATCCATGTACCTGTCTAACTGTTTCTTAAACGTTGGGATAGCCCCAGCCTCAACTACCTCATCTGGCAGCTTGTTCCATGCACCCACTACCCTTTGTGTGAAAAGGTTACCCCTCAGATTCCTATTAAATCTTTCCCCCTTCACCTTGAACCTATGTCCGCTGGTCCTTGATTCCCCTACTCTGGGCAAGAGACTCTGTGCATCTACCCGATCTATTCCTCTCATGATTTTGTACACCTCTATAAGATCACCACTCATCCTCCTGCGCGCCAAGGAATAGAGATCCAGCCTACTCAGCCTCTCCCTGTAGCTCACACCCTCTAGTCCTGGCAACATCCTCGTAAATCTTCTCTGAACCCTTTCAAGCTTGACAATATCCCTCTCTCCCCCTCCCCCCTCCCCCCACCCTCCTCTCCCCCCTCCCCCTTTCTCCACCTCCCCTACCCCCCTTCCCCTACCCCTTTCCCCTTCCCCTCCCCCTTCCCCTCCCTCCACTCCACCCCCCTCAATCCCCCTTATTCTCCCTCCTCCACCCCCTCCCTCCACCCCCTCCCTCCCCCCTCCCTCCCTAGGAGATAGATTTAAACTTTAAAATGTGAATAACTTTAAAAATATAACACCGATTTCAATGAAACTTCTTCCATTAGCACCAAAGCGACTGAGTGAGCAAGGTGGGCCTAAAATTGTCGCGCTATCGTGTACCGTTTTGGCCGTTGTTCAGGAACAAACAAACAAACAAATGAGAGTTTTAGTATATAGATAAGATCTGCTCAACATCTTTCCTTTCTCAGTTTCTCCAGGGTTTTTTCAGTCGGAGTGAATTTTTTTTCAATTATTTAACCCTCCCCTGGCTTGCTGCTCAATCACTCTTTTGCCATGACGACATTTGCCTATTAAGATTTATGGTTCAATTATTTATTTATTGAGCAATGTAATTTTACTACTGAATGCCTTCAAAGGGAATTTTTTTTTTTGATTGATTAATTGAAATTGATATTGCATCTTAGGACCCCTTTGCAAGATAAATCGCTCATACTTTGTGTCCGTTTGGGGTTGGGTAAAGGTATCTCCATGATGCTGGCTGGGTCCAGCCTCAGTTTATTCAGCAGTTCTTGGGTTTGAGCCAAGCTGACTCTTACTGAAAGCTTTTCTCTTGCAAATGCATTGGTTCCTTGAGGAACGTTCTGATGCTGGAGCCAACTGTCCTATAAATATGATGTCCCCCTCTATATATCATGAAAATCGGTAGCAAAGGACCACTCGGCCCGCTTGTGCCTGTTCTGTCACTCACTAAGTTCATGTCCGACCCTCTGCTTCATTCACTTCCCCAGTCGATCCCCAAATCCTTTGGTTCTTTACTGAGTCAGAATCTATTGGTGTGAATATACTCAAAGACTGCCCAACCTGAGATTGGGAATCCCAAAGAATTCCAGAGGTAGAGGGGGATGGGTGCTAAGGAGGGAGGGAGGGAGAGGGAGAGAGAGAGAGAGAGAGAGAGAGAGAGAGAGAGAGAGAGAGAGAGAGAGAGAGAGAGAGAGAGAGAGAGAGAGAGAGAGAGAGAGAGAGAGAGAGAGAGAGAGAGAGAGAGAGAGAGAGAGAGAGAGAGAGAGAGAGAGAGAGAGAGAGAGAGAGAGAGAGAGAGAGAGAGAGAGAGAGAGAGAGAGAGATCTCACACACACACACAGGACAGAGGGAGACTGAGAATATCATCAGGGAAATAGAGGAGGGGAAGTTAGAGAGAGAGAAAGAATCTGAGATAGAGAAAGAGACAGAGAGAGAAAAATAGCAGAAAGAGAATGGATGACAAAGAGAATCAGAGAGAGTAGGGCAGAGAGAGAGAAGTCAGTGAGAAAGGGAGAAAGTGACAGAGGATGAACATGACTGTGCCATCCTTGGTCTTGAGTCATTCCGTGGTGAAACAAACTTGCATCTCTAGGCTTTCTACACTTAGGATGAGACAGTGGCGCAGTTGGTGGAGCTACTGCCCACAGTGTGGGAGACCTGGGCTCTATCCTGGCCTCAAGTACTGTCTGTGTGGAGTTTGGGCGTTCTCCTTGTGACCCTCGTGGGTTTTCTCCAGGTGCTCCGGTTTCCTCCCACATCCCAAAGACGTGCAGGTTTGTAAGATAATTGGCTTCGTTAAATTGCCCCAGGTGGTGTGGGATGCGAAACCGGGATAACATAGAACCAGTGTACGAGTCGAAGGTATTTATTCACAAAATGCTGGAGTAACTCAGCAGGTCCAGGCAGCATCTCAGGGGAGAAGGAATGGGCGACGTTTCAGGTCCAGACCCTTCTTCAGACGATCATTGGTCGTGGTGGACTATGGATTTGTAGGTTAATTGGCTTCTGCAAATTGCCCCTAGTGTGTTGGGAGTGGATGAGAGAGTAGGTCTGACATAGAACTGGTATGAACGGGTGATCAATGTGGACTCGGTGGGCCAAAGCTGTGTCCATGCTGTATCTTTGAACTAAACTAAACTTTCAAAGTCTGCTTCCATCAGCTCTCCACCGGGAACAGTCCCCACTTCTGCAGTCAAGTCTTACGACTGACATCTCTCATCCTTGGACCTAGGGTTTTCCAACTTCACGCTGTCCAGAATGATCTCGCGCTACTGCATAACGTCAGGTGTTTAATACAGGTTTAATGTCAGTACCTTGATTTTATTACAATGTTATGACCATTGTCACGTTCCAGAGATGTATGTTGTGTGATATTGAGGATGAGGGATGATCTTTTAGAGGTGTACAGATCATGAGAGGAATAGATCGGGTAAATGCATAGAGTCTCTTGCCCAGAGTTGGGGAATCAAGAACCAGAGACATAGGTACATAGGTTTAATGTGGGGGGAAGATTTAATAGGAGCCTGAGGGGCAACCTTTTTACATAAAGGATGGTTGGTGTATGGAACGAGCTGCCGGAAGAGGTATTTGAACAGGAGTTATCACAACGTTTAAGAAACAGGTACATGGTTATGATAGTTTCAAAGAGAATGTGAAAACAAAGAACTGTGGATGCTCGTTTATGCCAAAGATAGACACAAAGTGTTGGGTCCTGATCCGAAACGTCACCCATCCTTTTTCTCCAGAGATGCTGCCTGACCCGCTGAGTTACTCCAGACTAGTGTGAATGGGGCGTGTTGGTCGGCATGGGCAAGTTGGGCTGAAGGGCCTGTATCCAGGCTGTATGACTATATTAATGTTTGCAATCTCACTCTTTGCAGATCTTTCGAAGGGCTGACAAGAATGGTGAGTTAACAAAATGTTATATTTTAGTAGATTTTGTCCACATCCTATAAACCTTTTACAGGGGAAATTGACAGTCACATCATGGGCACTGTATACTAAACTCAGCACACTAACACTATACCCACTCATCAGCTTTATAATATTTGAAACTCATCAGTAATTGTATACCTCACGTACTGACTAACTAGAAACCATAACACACACACTAACTGTATACCATACACACTCACTACTATACCAACACACACAAACACATACACACACACACACATTTTATACCATACTACACACTAACTATACCACACACACACACTCTATACCATACCATACTACACACACTAATGATATATACCACAGGGTATTAACTGTACACACATTCTGCACCCTAACACGATACAGCAGTTCATACTAACAGCATATCACACTTGGTATATTATGTGCATACCACACACGGCACACTAACTATACAGGCACTCACTGACCTGGGTAAGCGTTACATTCCGCGAAGGTACGTAAGTCGTAATCACCATCCCCATCCCCTGCCCAAAGTAACTCACTGAGTCTGAAGAGGAGTCTTGACCAGAAACGCCACCCATCCATGTTCTCCAGAGTTGCTGCCTGACCCGCTGTGTTACTCCAGCACTGTGTCTGTTCATCACTGAGAGTATTAACTGTCTCGGTTGCGTCCGGCTGCAGTCTGGGCACTTTCTGTAGTGCACGGCCTCCTGGGTAAGCACCTCCGCCATCGCCGGCTTGTTTCCGATGTGAACTCGAGTGATTATACAGTGTTGTAGAAATTACAAACGGCCTTGATTGCCCTGGGGACTGAGTACAGATTTGTTGACATACGTCTACAGAAATGAAGCGTTAACCATGTTTCCAAAACCCTTCCCCTCGTCCACCCTGGCCAGGAATTGCGTGATTATATTGGAACATGGAACAGGTACAGCACAGGACCAGGCCTACAATGTCTGTCCCATTATAGGAAGGATGTGGAGGCTTAGGAACAGGTGCAGAGGAGGCTTATCGCAATGATGCCTGGATTGAGGGGTATCAGCTGCAGGGAGAGGCTGGACCTGCTTGGATTGCTTTCTCTGGAATGTCAGAGTTTGAGGGGAGACCTGATAGAAGCATATTAAATTTCTGAGAGGCACAGATAAAGTAGATAGTCAGAACCTCTTTCCCAGAATGGAAATATCACATATTGGAGGACATAACTTGAAGTCTAGTTTAGTTTATTGTTGTTGGTACCTGTATCAAGGTACAGTGACAAGCTTTTATTTGCGTGCTATCCAGTCAGAGAAAAGACATGAATACAATCAAGCCGTCCACAGTGTACAGATAAAGCATATAACATTCAGTGCAAGATATGACATTGAAGTCTGATAAAGTCAAATTTAAAGATAGTTTCAAAGGTCTCCAAGGAAGTCCTTAAGGTGAGAGGGGTAAAGTTTAAAGGAGACGTGTGGGGTAATTTTTTTTACACAGAGGGTGGTGAGGGCCTGGAATGCACTGCCAGGGAGGGTGGTGGAGGCAGAAACGTTAGTGACGTTTAAGGTACTTTTGGATAGGCACATGGATATGCAGGGAATGGAGGGATATGGTTATCTGCAGGCAGATAAGCGATGGTCTTCAGCACAGACGTTGTGGGCCGAAGGGCCTTTTACTGTGCTGTACCTTTCTATATTGCGTGTTCTAACACGGTGCTCAGCTGAACTAACCTCTGCCCGCACATGACGGGGTTAAAATCTACCTGATCTTCCGCAACCTGGCGGATAACTTTACAGCCTGCCTTGCCTGCCTCTTACAGACGATGGGAAACTCTCCTTCGATGAGTTTAAGGCATACTTTGCCGATGGGATACTGAGCACTGAAGAATTACGGGAGCTGTTTCGCAAGATTGATAAGCACCACACTGAGTAAGTACCACTCTTGGCATCATGGCATCCCAGGGATGAATGGGTTAACATACGATTGGCGTTTGACTGCACTGGGCCTGTACTCGCGGGAGTTTAGAAGAGTGAGGGGGGACCGCATTGAAATGCACAGAATAGTGAAAGGCTTAGATAGAATGGATGTGGAGAGGATGTTTGCACTAGTGGGAGAGTCTAAGACTAGAGGTCATAGCCTCAGAATTAAAGGACGTTCTTTTCGGAAGGAAATGAAGAGGAATTTCTTTAGTCAGAGGGTGGTGAATCTGTGGAATTCTTCGCCACAGAAGGCTGTGGAGGCCAAGTCAGTGGATATATTTAAGGCAGAGATAGATAGATTCTTGATTAGTACGGGTGTTAGAGGTTATGGGGAGAAGGCAGGAGAATGGTGTTTGGAGGGAGAGATAGATCAGCCGTGAGTGAATGGCGGAGTAGACTTGATGGGCCGAAAGGCCTAATTCTGCTCCTATCACTTATGACCTTATGATCTTCCTGCAGAACCTGGTGAGGTTCTGGCCTGGGCCATCTGTAGGGAGGGCGGGGGAAGGCAGCAACTTTACCGCTGCACCACAATGCCACGCTCTTGGTGTATCTTTGACTTTCAGTGGGCTGCACGGTGGCGCAGCGGTAGAGTTGTTGCCTTACAGTGCTTACAGCGCCAGAGACTCAGGTTCGACCCTGACTACGGGTGCTTGTCTCTACAGAGTGTACGTTCTCCTCGTGACCTGGGTAGGTTTTCTCTGAGAACTTCTGTTTCCTCCCACTCTCCACAGACAGAGAGGTTTATAGGTTAATTGGCTTGGTATAAATGTAAATATTGTCCCTAGTATAGTATAGTGTTAATGTGCGGAGATCATTGGTCAGTGCGGACTCGGTGAGACGAAGGGCCTGTTTGCATGCTGTACTTCTAAACTAAAAAAAACAGAACTCACATTCATATCCCAAACTGAGTTTACTGATTTGAAATTATTCACAAGCTCCTAAGTTATAGGAGCAGAATTTAGGCCATTCAACCCATCAAGTCTTCTCCGCCATTCATTCATTGCTGGTCTATTGTTCCCTCTCAACCCCATTTTCCTGCCTTCTCGCCATAACACCTGACATCCTTACTAATCAAGACTCTATCAATCTCTACCTTACAAATACCCAATGACGTGGCCTCTACTGCCATCTGTGGCAATGACTTCCACAGATTCACCATCCTCTGACTAAAGAAATTCTTCCTCATCTCCTTCTTAAAGATATGTTCTTTTATTCTGAGGATATGGCCTCTGGTCCTAGACTCTCCCACTAGTGGAAACATCTTCTTCACATTGTTACATTGCTGCATATGATTCTTACATGTCAGAGGTGATGGGGAGAAGGCAGGAGAAAGGGGTTGAGAGGGAAAGATAGATCAGACAAGATTGAATGGCGGAGTAGACTTGAAGGGCCGAATGGCCTAATTCTGCTCCTATGACTTATGAACTTATTTAGAACATAGAACATAAAAAGTACAGCACAGGAACAGGCCCTTCGGCCCATAAACACCGTGCTGGACATAATACCAAGGCCTGGACGTGATCCATATCCATGTTGCGATTGACGTTTTGAATAATTGTTGCTTGTGTCCTTCTAATTTAATTTTTTTAATCCTCACAACAGCAACTTGGATACAGAAGAATTGTGTGGTAAGTCACAAGTATTTTGTTCCCTTTCATTTCTGCCACTTGTTGTTGTTTGATTTCACTCCGCCGCGCTGTGTGTTTTGGGACCAGCGAACGCCTATATTCAGGCTCGTTAACAACCTCCCCATCCTCAACGCCGTTTGCTGGGAAGAGACACTTCTTCCACGCACTCAGGCAACCTGTCAAAGCAGATCCTTCAACGTTAAAGACAGACGTCACTGGCGGGCGCTTTTCCCGGACATGTCGAGCGAGGATGTGCATCATTAGTTAGTGACCCATTTCATGGTGTGGAGGGCAAGCAGCGGGCAGAGAATGCGAATCACTCACCCTCTGCTCCAGTCTCCTTGTCGCCCACCTGCGGAGGTCCCAGAACCAGCCAGGAAGAGTCCGTTCGGCCCATCGTTCCTATGCTGGCCGACAGTAGATTGATTCCACCTCCCCGCTCTCGATCGGTAACCCCGCAGGTTGTGGCTCATCCAGTTCTACCACAGGTGCAGTGTGCTTGTGGGAAGGGTTCTCTCTCCATCGACCCCTTTAGGACAACCCTCTGTGGGTGGAGAAGGAAAGATAGGTCAGCCATGATGGAATGGCGGAGTAGATTCGATGGGCCAAATGGGCTAACTCTGCACTTATGACTTATGAACTTATGGTAGCACAGTGGCGCAGCTGGTAGAGCCGCTGCCTCACAGCACCAGAGACCCGAGTTCGATCTCTACCCTGGGTGCTGCCTGTGTGGCGTTTGCATGTTCTTCCTGCGACCACAAGGGTTTCCTCTATGTGCTCCGATTTCCACCCACATCACAAAAATGTGCAGATTTGTAGGTTGATTGGCCTCTGTAAATTGCCCCTTGTGCGTAAGGTGGATGAGAAAGTGGGATAACATATAAATAGTGTGAACGGGTGATCGTTGGTAGGCGTTGGCTCGGTGGGCCGAAGGGCCTGTTTCAATGCTGTATCTTTAAACTAAACTAAACTAAACTAAATTAAATTAAACCAAAGAACTTCACACTCCTAACACTCATTGAACAAAATTATTTTTTCACAATAGTTCAATAGTCCTCTAGTGCTCTATTGTCAAACATGCAAATCACAGCGAAATTATTTTTCGAGTTGCCAGATTTGGCGTCATTACCAAAGTCCGCTCTCGGTCTTATGGAGCGGTGCCCGATCCAGGCGAGCCCCAGGATTGATCAGCGTACCGACCTTCCTCTTCACCTTTCTCTGTCATCTTTCCAGCAGTTATTTAAACCTGTTTCTCATAGTCAATACCTGCCTTTCAAAGGAAAACCGGCCCTTTCTGTTTGTCCTAGTGGGGCCTCTCACGATTTTATGCATCTCAATTAACTCTCCCCTCACTCCTTTCTTGCAAAGTAACCACGCTCGGCAAATAATGTCCCTCCTCCATAACAACATTTTTCTCAGACTTTAGACTTTAGACTTTAGAGATACAGCGTGGGGAAGGGCCCTTCGGCCCACTGAGTCCGTGCCTACCAGCGATTACCCTGTACGCTAACACCATCCTGCACACTAGGGACAATTTACAATTTTACAGAAGCCAATTAACCTACAAACCTGTACGGAGAACCCGGTGAAAACCCACGTGGTCACAGAGAGAAAGTGCAAACTCCATACAGACAGCACCCGTTGTCAGGATTGAACCCGGGTCTCTGGCGCTGTGAGGCAGCAGCTCTACCGCTGCGCCACTGTGCCGCCTCTGGACATCTTGCATCCACACTCTGATATAATGAGATTAAACATTATACTAGTTGCTTTGTGCAAGAGGGAATTGAAAACTGGACTTTTGTTTTCTCAGAGTATTTTTCGGAGCACATGGGAGAGTTTGAAAGTGTCCTGTCTGCTTTGGACCAACTTAACATCTCCATTCTCAAGGCCATGGACAAAACCAAGAAGGTACGTTGTAATCTGGCTAGGATGCAAGCAATCAAATCCCAAAGAGGCTGCTATCCCTTAATAACATTACAACTCCTCTTCCATGTTCCAAATACCTGCTTTGTGATCGCATGCTACCTCTCCTCGATCTTTAGACTTTAGAGATACAGCTCGGAAACAGGCCCTTCAGCCCACCGAGTCCACACCGACCAGCGATCCCCAGACACTGACACTCTCCTACACATACTAGGGATAATTGATTCACACACCAAACCAATCAACCTACAAACCTGTACGTCTTTGGAGTGTGGGAGGAAATCGAAGATCTCGGAGAAAACCCACGCGGTCACGGGGAGAACGTACAAACTCCGTACAGACAGCACCCGTAGTCAGGATCTCTGGCGCTGTGAGGCAGCAACTCTACCGCTGTGCTGCTGCGTGTTTGATTGAATACGAGGCCACTGCAGTCCAACTGTGGCTTTTCATCACCAGATCACTGAAGCACAATGTGCTCATTAGGGTTCTTGCTGTTGTTGCGAATCTCGCATTAGCAGCAGATATTCAGTTGCAAAAAATAGCAAGCTGATGGAAATGTTCCTCAACCATTACCCTCCCTGCTTCTCACCACAGGGCTGGAAGTAGAGACCCCTGCTTTGGAATTTAATTGCACACTGCATGTTTTTAATGACTAACAGCAGAAAATCGATCACAGAATGCTTCTGAAGATTGGACATGCAGGGTGACATTTGTTCGCTGGTCCCTGGGGGGGCGATGAAGTCATTGAGAGAGCATCGCCCTCACAGTCCGCAATCAAGACTGATTTGTATTTATTAGGCAGATACGGTAATGGCATTTTAAGAGGCTTTTAGATAGGCAGACGGACGTGCGGGCAATCAAAGAATATAGATCATGTTCCGGTAGATTATAACACTTTAGACTTTAGAGTAACAGCGTGGAAACAGGCCCTTCGGCCCACCGGGTCTGCACCAAAGATACTAGAGGAGCAAGATAGACCACTCGACTCTAAAAACAATAGTATGTCACGGCGCCATTTTAGTAGGCAGAAACATGCAGAAACATTTAAAAAGAAAAATACAAAAATCTGTGAATTGATAAATGAGATATATTCTGCATTTTTATGGTATCATCACACATACTGTTTCCCCAACACCGTGAGGGGCATAGCGATCGGCGGGTTTTGCCTACTAAAATGGTGGACGTTTCGCTCCTTTGCGTGCTACACTTCAGTGTAGGCGATTTCGACGGAGTGGTTCATCTTGCTCCTCTAGTATCTTTGGTCTGCACCGACCAGCGATCAACCCACACACTGGCACTATCCTACACACAAGGGACAATTTACAATTTACAGAAGCCAATTAATCAACAAACCTGCACATCTTTGGAGTGTGGGAGGAAACCGGAGCACTCGGTGGAAACCCACGTGGTCACAGGTTACAGACAGCACCTATAGTCAGGATCAAACCTGGGTCTCTGGCGCTGTAAGGCTGCAGCTTTACCGCTACGCCACTGTGCTGCCCCATTCTTCTAAACTCTAGACTGTGGGGCCTGTCTATTTAATTTTTGAGAATTTTTCTGGTGAATCTTTGCTGCACTCTTTCTGTTGCAAATGCGTTCCTCACGTTAGAAGTCCAGGTGCTTCCTTGCAGAGCCTCCAGTAATGGGTGATGTGTTACCCAGTTGCTCAAGGCTGAAGCAGGGGCTTCATATTGCAAATTCATTTGGGCATCAACTTAAAACCACCATCTACACTTCACGCTGCCTCGGCAAGGCCACCAGCATCTTCAAGGACCAGTCTCACCACGGTCACTCCCTCTTCTCCCTTCTCCCATCAGACAAGAGATACAGAAGTGTGAAAACATACCTCCAGATTCAGGGACAATATCGTCCCAGCTGTTATCAGGCAACTGAACCATTGCAAGAGGATTTGAGTATAGGGAGGTTCTGCTGCAGTTGTACAGGGCCTTGGTGAGACCGCACCTGGAGTATTGTGTACAGTTTTGGTCTCCTAATCTGAGGAAAGACATTCTAGCCTTAGAGGGAGTACAGAGAAGGTTCACCAGATTGATCCCTGGGATGGCAGGACTTTCATATGAAGAAAGACTGGATAGACTGGGCTTGTACTCGCTGGAATTTAGAAGACTGAGGGGGGATCTTATTGAAACATATAAAATTCTTAAGGGGTTGGAGAGGCTAGGTGCGGGAAGATTGTTCCCGATGTTGGGGAAGTTCAGAACCAGGGGTCACAGCTTAAGGATAAGGGGGAAGTCTTTTAGGACCGAGATGAGAAAACATTTCTTCACACAGAGAGTGGTGAGTCTGTGGAATTCTCGGCCACAGAAGGTAGTTGAGGCCAGTTCATTGGCTATATTTAAGAGGGAGTTAGATGTGGCCCTTATGGCTAAAGGGATCAGGGGGTATGGAGAGAAGGCAGGTACAGGTTATTGAGCTGGATGATCAGCCATGATTATATTGAATGGCGGATGGCCTACTCCTGCACCTATTTTCTATGTTTTTATGTTTCTATTCTATCAACAATAAGAGAGTGGTCCTGTGCTACAATCTACCTCATTGGAGACGCCTGGACTATCTTTAATCAGACTTTACTGGACTTTATCTTGCACTAAAAGCACTAAACGTTATTCCCTTCATCCTTTATCTGTATCTTGACCTGAACCTAAATGTTTCATCAAGATCTTCCCAACATACATGTAATAAAAAGGAACTACAGATGCTGGTTTATACCAAGGATAGCTGTACACTGCTGGAGTAACTCAGCAGGTCAGGCAGTAACTCTGGAGAACTGATCTGCTGAATTTCTCCAGCACTTTGTGTCTATCCATGTCAACATTCAGTTGGGTTCCACAAAGCTTTGCTCAGAAACCCAGATTGTATCTAAAGTTTTCCTTCGACAATTTGCCTTTCTTTTCCATTATCACAGAACACAGAACAGTTCAACCAGGGAACAGGCCCTTCGGCCCACAATAACCATGCCGAGCATGATAAAAGGGTTCAACCAATTTTTTCTGCCTGCACGTGATCCATATCCCTCCATCTCATGGGAGCGTGCTTGGATGGGACAGGTTTGGAGGGATAGGGCCCAAATGCCGGCAGGTGGGACGTGTCGGCCATTGTGGGCAAGTTGAGGCGAGGGACCTATTTTCACACTGTGTCATTCTCTGACTCTATGACCTCCCACATATCTATGTGCCTATCCAAAAACCTATTTTTAGAGAATAGTGGCATTACGCCACTGTCGTATCTGCTTCCATCACCTCCAGCAGCCATAGCAGTCATCCACCATCTCTGTGTGAAATACTTGCCCTGCACATCACCATTATAATCTGCCCTCTCACACCTTAAAGCCACGTCACCTAGTCTTTGACATTTGCACTCTGGTGAAAAGACTCTGACCATCTATCCCGTCAATCCTGCCTACGCCTCTCATAGTTTTACATTCTGTACTTCTATCAGGTTTCCCCTGAACCTCTGACGCTCCAGAGAAACTAATCTGCTTTCCTTTAAATACATCTCTGCCTTTTACTCAACTATTCCCAATGGTAGTGAGTTCCACTTTTCATCCACTCTCGAAGTAAAGATGCTTCTTCTAAATATCCCATTGGATTTATTTAGCAGCTGGTTTTCAGCCCTGTTCTCACACGCAAGCTAAAACATCTTCTTCATGCCTGCTCCATCAATCCCTGTTCTGATCTTGAACGTCAAACTCCTCTTTTCAAGAGGACCCTGTCCTAGTCTGCTCAAGCAGTCATTTATCAAGAACTAACCACTTCAAAATTAGACACAAAATGCTGGAGTAACTCAGCGGGCCAGGCAGCATCTCTGGAGAAAAGGAATAGTTGACGTTTCGGGTCGAGACCCTTCTTCAGACCGAGAGTCAGGGGAGAGGGAAACTAAAGGTATGAAAAGGTTCAAAACAAATCAGAGCCAGCACCGATAACCAAGGAAATGGTCCATTGTTGGCTGTGGAAGAGGTGATAGCAAAGGGATACGAACAGTGAGACTAGCAGGACCACTAGGGTGGGGGAGGGTCGGAGAGAGAGGGAATGCGAGGGCTACTTGAAATTAGAGAAATCATACCACTGGGTTGTAAGCTGCCCAAGCGAAATATGAGGAGCTGTTCCTCCAATTTGCACATGACCTCACTCGAAGTTAGACAGGTCATTCCAGGTCAGGTGGCAATGGATACTAAAGCCGATGTACGGTTTTGTGAGCAGTGTAGGGGCCCATATCTGAGGAAGGATGTGCTGGCACAGGAGAGGGTCCAGAAGAGGTTTACGAGAACGATCCCAGGAATGATTGGGTTAACATAGGATGAGTGTTTGACGGCACTGGGCCTATACTCGCTGGAGTTTAGAAAGATGAGGGGGGTCCTCATTGAAACTTACTGAATAGTGAAAGGCCTGGATAGAGTGGATGTGGAGAGGATGTTTCCACTAGTGGAAGAGTCCAGGACCAGAGGCCATAGCCTCAGAATAAAAGGCTGCACCTTTTGAAAGGAGATGAGGAGGAGTTTCTTTAGCCAGAGGGTGGTGAATCTGTGGAATTCTTTGCCACAGATGGCTGTGGAGGCCAAGGCAATCGATATTTTTAAGGCAGAGATTGACAGGTTCTTGATTAGTACGGGTGTCAGGGGTTATGGGGAGAAGGCGGGAGAATGGGGTTGAGAGGGACAAAAAAATGATAACGGAGGAAGAAGCTCAAGGGTCAAGGATATTGTAGTGTTTAATAGCCTGATGGGAAGAAGCTGCTACTGAACCTGGACGTCGCAGTTTTCAGGCACCTGAACCTTCTTCCCGATGGCAGGAGTGCAACGAGAGTGTGGCCAGGGTGGTGCGGATCCATGACGATGCCGGCTGCCCTTTTGAGGCAGTGACTCCTGTAGATGCCTTCGATGGTCGGGAGGCCAGTACCAGTGATGGACTGTTCCTGAGTCTGGTGGTCACGCTTCTGTATCTTCAGCTCAAAAGGTTCGGGGAGAAGATGGAATGACCAGGGTGGGACAAGTCTTTGATTATGTTGGCTGCTTTTCCAAGGCAGAGTGAAGTGCCGGTGGATTCAATGGTGGGGGAGTCTGGTCTGTGTGATGGACAGTTCTACATATGCAACTCTCTGCAATTTCTTGCGGTCATTTACTTTAGATCTCAGAGATACAGCGTGGAAACATTGGCCCACCGAGTCCTTGCCGACCGGCAATCACCCCATACACTAACCTACACACAACATGGGCCAATTTTACAACTTAACCTACAAACCTGTAATGTGATAGGAAACCAGAGCACCTGGAGAAAACCCATGCAGTCACAGGGAGAACATACAAACACCGTACAGGCAGCACCCGGATTCAGGATCGAACTCTACTGCTGCGCTACTGTGCCGCCCAGTGTAGTGAGTTTAGTTTACCGAGGTACAGTCTACCGAGGTACAGTGAAAAGCCTCTGGTTAAGTGCTATCCAGTCAGGGAAAAAGTCCTTACATGATTGCAAACAAAACCCACGCGGTCACAGGGAGAATGTTCAAACTCCGTACGGACAGCACCCTTAGTCGGGATCGAACCCGGGTCTGCGGCGCTGTAAGCTTGACTTTAGGATATCTTTAGCTTTAGGATTATTGTTGTCATGTGTAGCTTTGTTTTGCATGCTGTCCAATCTGATGCAGATATACCATACATAAATACAATAAGTCAAACTCAAGTACAATAGGTGGAGCAAAGGAGGAGATACTGAATGCAGAATACAGTTCTCAGCATTGTAGCATGTCACTTTCATAGACCAGTCATCGAAGGCTTTGCCCACTGATCACATTTCACAAAACTCTCAGCCTCACAACATCTCTCATCATTTAAAAAATCACTCCAATCTTTCCTCATTTGGTTAACCGAATGAACTCTGATGTACATCCACTCGAGTATGTATGCGAGAATGCTTAGCTTTAGGTTTATTATTGTCCACATGTACTGAGGTGCAGTGAAGGGCTTTGTTTTGCATGCTGTCCATGCAAATCAGATACACAGATACAATCAGTTCAAACTCAAGTGCAATAGATAGAGCAAAGGGGAAGATGCATAGTTCTCAACATTGTGGCGCATCCAGTGACAAAGTCCAATGTCTACAATGGGGTAGAGGTGAATCGGACAGTACCCTCGCTTCCAGAAGCCTGATAACAGAGGGGAAGAAGCTGTTCCTGAGTCCGGTGTTGCACACTTTCAGGTTTCTGTGTATTCAGTTTGATGGGTGCAGGGAGAAGGAATGATCGGAGTGGGACAAACCATGGATTATGCTGGCTGCTTTCCTGAGGCAGCAAGATGACCGAGTGCTGATGTATAGTGGTGAGGTTCACCATACCCTGGTACATGTGACAAATAAGGTACCATTGAACCATTGCAGTGTAGATGGAGTGAATGGTGGAGAGCCTGCTCTACGTGATGGACTGGGCTACATCCACAACTCTGCAATACCTTGCGCTCTTGTCCCTGACTGAACCTTCTTCATCCGTTTGCTAGGAATACCAGAGCTCGTCGATGCTGGAGCAGTTTGTCACTCGCTTCCTGCTGCGTGAGACCATGGAGCAGCTCCAGTCTCTCCAGGGCTCCCTGGAGTGTGCAATGGACACCATTGAGGAGCAGACCAGTCGAGAGAGGTGGGTCACCCATCTCCGCACACCGGCCGCTGAGGCCGTAACACAGTAACGCAGCTCGTGACTCACACTGAACCAGCAAGCCCGTACATCATCACCACTCACCCAGCAAACTTGTCTTAGCCTTTAGACATACAGCGTGGAAAAGAGGCCCTTCAGCCCACCGAGCCTGTGCTGACTGGCGATCACCCCGTACACTAGCAGTATCCTCCACACGAGGGACAATTTACAGTGGGCAATTAACCTTCAACCCCGCACGTCTTTGGAGTGTGGGAGAGGCCGACCAAGAAGCCCAGCCCTTAGGCTAGCCTCGTTTGCCTGCCCATTAGCCTAACAAACCCATCCAGAATTAGTGTAGGAAGGAACTGCAGATGCTGGCTTACACCAAAGATAGACACAAAATGCTGGAGTAACAATGGCTCAGGGAGTATCTCCAGAGAAAAGGAATAGGTGACTACTGACCATATTTTCCCATCTCCACCCCTTTCCGCAGAGACCGTTCCCTCCGCAACTCCCTGACCAACTCGTCCTTTCCCACCCAAACCACCCCCTCCCCAGGTACTTTCCCCTGCAACTGCAGGAGATGCAACACCAGTCCCTTTACCTCCCCCCTTGACTCTGTCCAAAGACCCCGACAGTCTTTTCAGGTGAGGCAGAGGTTCACTTGCACCTTCTCCAACCTCATCTACTGTATCCGCTGTTCCAGGTGTGGACTCCTGTACATCGGCGAGACCGAGCGCAGGCTCGCCGATCGTTTTGCTGAACACCTCCGCTCAGTCCGCCTAAACCTACCTGACCTCCCGGTGGCTCAACACTTTAACTCCCCCTCCTATTCCCACACTGACCTTTCTGCCCTGGCCCTCCTCCATTGTCAGAGCAAATTGGAGGAACAGCACCTCATATTTCGCTTGGGCAGCTTACACCCCAGCGGTATGAACATTGACTTCTCGAACTTCAAGTAGCCCTTGCTTTCCCTCTCTCTCCATAAATAGTTTGTCATAGTCAGAATTCACACTAACCAAGCAAACCTACACATATAACAATCTAGCAGTCCTTATTCACAAAATGCTGGAGTAACTCAGCGGGTCAGGCAGCATCTCAGGAGAGAAGGAATGGGTGACGTTTCGGGTCCCGAAACGTCACCCATTCCTTCTCTCCTGAGATGCTGCCTGACCTACTGAGTTACTCCAGCATTTTGTGTCTCTCTTCTGTGTAAACTAGCATCTGCAATTCCTTCCTGCACACACCTGCAGTTTAATAGTATTCCCCCTAATGATCTTAAAACATGTCACACAGCTCAATGCCGCCACCAACAGGTACTTAGTGGTAGTGCTCCCCTTGTCGTCAGGCAGAGAAAATGATCTTGGCTTTGCTTGGAGACACAAGGAACTGCAGACACTGGTTTATTTAAAAAAAGACACAAAGTGATGGAGTAACTCAGAGGGTCAGGCAGCAGCTCTGGAGACCTGGGATAGATGATATTTTAGGTTGTTATTAGATGGATAACGGTCAGGAATTGGCAACTAACACAAGACTTTAGACTTTTGAGATACAGCACGGAAACAGGCCCTTCGGCCCACCGAGTCCACACCTGCCAGCGATCACCCCATACACTATCCTACACACTAGGGACAGTTTACAAATTTTTACAAGCCAATTAACCTACAAACCTGTACGTCTTTGGAATGTGGGAGGAAACTGGAGCACCTGGAGAAATTGGAGAAAAAGATAAGAGTTGGTCTTGGTATCACGATTGGTGCAAACATGGTGGGCCAAAGGGCCTGATCTTGTGCGGCATTGTTCTATGTTCTATAAAAGGGATGACAGTGAGAGATGATGCTAATGAGGAACAGAAAGCCTTTGTTATCTCCTGCTTCCCAAATGGCTTAGTTTAGTTTAGAGAAACAGCACGGAAACAAGCCCTTCAGGCCACTGAGTCTGCACTAACCAGCCATCCCCTACACAGGAGCAGAATCAGACCATCCGGCCCATTATGGACTCCACCCTGCCTGAGGTCATCTTTTGCCGGCCCTGATTTGTTCTGCACTTTTCTTGCTTCCTATTCCCCCTTCCCCCTCACCTCTATCTTTAAATATGAAGAAGGGCCCCTACCCAAAATGTCACCTATTCCTTTTCTCCAGAGATGCTACCTGACCTGCTGAGTTAAACCAGTCATTTGTGTCTATCTCCACCATTAAATCATAACTGATCTATCTTCCCTTTCGACCCTCTGTGGGTGCAGTGAATAAATGGGATTTGTGTAAGCTTCGTGCACACGGTCAGCATGGACTCAGTGGGCCAAAGGACCTGTTTCCATGCTGCATGACTCCAAGAATCCAGGGATTAGACGATCTAGCTTTTGGGTAATTAACTACATAGGGAATTAAGCAATATATTGTCATGCCGATCAACTGGTTTTTGACAACTTACATTCGGTTCCCAAACACATCTTATTTACACTGCACTGTCTCAGTTACCACACTGCTCTCAAACTTCTACTTGGAATCAACGGCTTTAATATAGATTTTGACCAATTGTGATGAAGATCCAATGTCAGTGTCTCACACGCACACGCACACGCACGCACACACACACGCGCACACACACACACACACACACGCACACGCGCGCACGCACACGCACGCACACACACACACATGCGCAAACACGCGCACACACGCAAATGCACACACACGCACGCATGCACCCCCTCCACACACGCACGCACGCGTGCACACACACACGCATGTACACACACGCACGCATGCACGCGCACGCGCACACACACACAACACACACACACGCACGCACCCACACACACACACCCACACACGCACCACACACACACACACACACACACGCACGCACACACACCCCACACATATACACACACACACCCCACACACACAGACACAACACACACACACCCCACCCCACACACACACATACACAGACACAACACACAGGCACACACACACACACACACACACACACACACAGCCCCACACACACACCCCCACACACACACACACACACACACACAGCCCCACACATACACACACACCCCCACACACACTCACACAGACACAACACACAGGCACACACACAGACACCACACACACTCAAATATACGCACGCACACACAAGCACACCCCCCCCATTACACACACACAGACACAACACACACACACACAAGTACACAAACACACACACATACATAAATACACGTGCACACACACAAATACACACAAATAAATATAGATGCACACGCATATATACACACACACATATATACACACACACACAGATGCACACATATATACATACATAAATACACAAACCCATGCATACACACCCAATCAATATATACATATAGACACAACTATACGCATACATATTTAAGTTCACACTTGTGCGCAGTTGAATGCGCTCAGTATTGTGACGGGGTCAAGGAAAGAGTGTTCACGTCGCGGCCCTGTTTCCACCAATCTTTCCACCACTACGCACAAGAAGCACAAGAAGCACAAGATGCCATTGTGTGCAGATGCCGAGACGTGTGTTCAGCTCTGGATGAACAAATTCTAATCTTGTGATGTGGACTCGGTAAGAGGAAGTAATGTGACTAACGCTGTGCTTTATGGTTAACATTCTACTTGCTTCCACAGACGGGAGGTGGAGGTGCCTGAAGTCCCGCCTGTCCACCGGCCTGTGAGGAGGTACGGCCGCAGAGGTCAGAAGTCCATCTGCCTGTCACCCAGTGATCCCTACTCTGGGATCCTGCACTCAGGTATTTGACCACACGGTGGCGCAGTGGTAGAGTTGCTGCCTTACAGCTCCAGAGACCCCAGGGTTCGATCCTGACTACAGGCGCTGTCTGTACAGAGTTTGTACGTTCTCCCTGTGTCCCCATGGGTTTTCTCCGGGTGCTCCGGTTTTCTCCCACACTCCAAAGACGTATTTTTAAGGTGGAGATGGATAGATTTTGATTAGTACGGGTGTAAGGAGAAGGCAGGAGAATGGGGTTGAGAGGGAAAGATAGATCAGCCATGATTGAATGTAGACGATGGGCCGAATGGCTTAATTCTGCTCCTATAACTTATGAAAACAAAGCTTTTCTCTGTACCTTGGTACATGTGACAATAATAAACGGACACCTAAAGCACAGAGGCTCTGTGACGTCACCAACAAGGGAATTATTTGGTCCAAGTAGTTACATTTTGTTGTTAGACATTTCCAGGATTTGCACCCATGTAGGTGCTGCCTTTACAATCTCACCGGGGACACATCCAGACTGACCACATCCAGACTGGCCACAGTTAGTAGGACAACTGGCTCGGTGCAGTGTGGATCTCAATGGCAATTGTGTGCAACTACTGCCGCCCGGTGGAGTTAGCAACACATTGCAAGACACGCACATACATGCATGCACGTACGCACGCGCACACACACTCATAAATACACACACACACACACACACACACACTCATAAATGCACACACACACACACACACACACACACACACACACACACTCTCATAAATGCACACACATAAATACACACACATGCATGCACACACACTAAATACACACTCAAACATTCACACACATGCATAAACACACATGCACACACATAATTACACATAAACACAGATACACACACACAGACACAGATATACACATAAATACACACACTAAATACAAACACAGATAAATATATAAACTCACATAAATACATACATACACGCATATGCACAGACATATAAATACACACTCTCACAAGCACACACTCATATAAATACACGCACAAACAACCACTCAAATAAAGCATTAATGCAGGCCTGAATTACAGGCAATCTTGGACTGCTTCACTTGTGTTTGAGTGAATGTAGATCTGTGTCTGTGTGTGTGTGTCTTCTTCACTCAACCATCTGGATGTAAAATTGTAGGCAAAATGTGTACATAGACTGTAGGAAAACATGTCTTGGGGTTTCTCACAAGGATTAGTCTGCCATCATCTGCACGATAAATTGCTCATTGCTAAAATGGGGAATAAAAATAGCAGGCAGTGAAAATCCAATTTGCTCTGAGTAATTTGCAAGTTCACTGTCTGGTTGTTAGCCGTGTGATACTGATGCCCTGAGGACCAAAGTAAAAATATCACATGTCGCGTTAATAATGGTTTGGTTTTAATACTTTTGTCCACTTTGCTCGCTATCTCCACAACCCTGAAGAGTTCTGATCTCTTCCAATTCCAGCAGTCACTGGCAGCGTTCAGAGCTCTGGAACTCTCTTTCCAGACCACTCCTCTCCACCTCTCTCTTTCCCCTTACAACCTTCCTCTGTGATGGGCAATTGGTCACATGCTCTAAGTGTGCACAGAAAGGAACTGCAGATGCTGGTTTACACCAAAGACGGACACACAAAGTGCTGGAGTAACCCAGCAGGTCAGGCAGCATCTCTGGAGAAAAAGGATGGGTGAGACCCACAAACTAATGTGTCGGGTGAGACCCACAAACTAATGTGTCGGGGTCAGTCTGAAGAAGCGATACATCCTCTCAGTATCTGCTTCTGTGGCTCACTTCAGCGTCTCAGCGGTTTATGATGCTGAGAAGCATAATGAATGTTTTTTTCCAAGGTGAAGGCTGTTTCATAAAATGCTATTTATCAATAGTATTGATAATATGCATTATGAATAACTTTATATTATCATCTTAAGGAGGAAGTTTGTGTGGGATGAGAAATGGAAACAGGAGGAACTGATTCATCATAATAAAAATCATAATCATACTTTATTAGCCAAGTATGTTTTGTAACATGCGAGGAATTTTATTTGCCATACAGTCATACCAATAAAATGCAGCAGAACATACAAAATACATTTCAACATGAACATCCCCCACAGTGACTCCTCCGCATTCCTCACTGTGATGTAAGGCGAAAAAAAGTTCAATCTCTCCCTTCTTTGTCCTCCAGCGGTCGGGGGCCTCTAACCTTCCCTTGACGGGACGATCTTGACTCCCGTAGACGGCGGCGAGCCTTCCTCTTCGGGGCGATCAAGCTCCTGTATCGGGGGGGATTCTCAGCTCCCCCGTGCCGGGCGATCTACCCCGGGCCGGGGCTAGTCGAACGTCGTGCGGCTTTTGGAGCTTCCCGACCTTGGTCTCAACCCGAGACAACGAGCTCCTTGATGTTAAAGTCCGCAGGTCGCAGTTGGAGCGTCCATCCCAGGCAAGGAATCATACGCTCTGATGGTAAGTCCACGCCCAGCGGTGGGGCTCAAAGTCAGTCCCGAGCAAGGCCACCAGCTCCACAATGTTAGGCCGCAGAGCGACCGGAGATACGATCCGGAAAACAATCGCATCTCCGGCAAGGTAAGAGATTGAAAAAAGGTTTTCCCCGACCCCCCCCCCCCCTGCCCACCCCCACACATAAAACAAACCAGAGAACATTAACACATACTTTTAAAACTCACTCAAAATAACAAAAAAAGAGGAAAGGGACAGACAGACTGTAGGCGAGGCTGCCATTGAAGCGCCACCCGGTGGAATTTCATTTCTTGTTTTAGCTTCCTCTGCAAATAGAATTATTTGCTTTGACTAAGGTGTTAGTGGACTCTTTGAGCAGGGCAAGGACTATGAAAATGGAGCACGAAATGAGTTAGGAATATCTCCAATAAAAACTAACAAATAGCATTGGGAAGCAGCCCAGACCATCACGCAAACCAACCTCCCTTCCATTGGCTCCATCTACACCACGCTGCCTCGGCAAGGCCACCAGCATAATCAAGGACCAGTCTCACCCCGGTCATTCCATCTTCTCCCCTCTCTCATCAGGCAAGAGGTGCAGAAAAGCTACTTAATTGAATATTTGCAAATTAAAGAATTACTGCAGCTGTTTTGAGAGGTCTTGCATGGTTACACCGACGGCATTGGTGTGCACTACCAGTTAGCAGAATAACGATCTAAACTATGCTTTCCCTTGTTCCAGGGGTTTGTGTGGAGCCAGCCAGCCAGTGGGTGACCCAGGTTAACCGGCTTCAGCAGCTCATTGACAGGTTGGAGTGCAAGGTGAGGGGCTGCTCATAGACAAGGCGATTGGTCAGCACAGAGCCTGACTGTGCCAATAATCCATCAACCATCACCAACCAGCAACCCACGCCCACACCAATCTCCCACCCATCACCAACCCACAAACTCACCACCCACTAGCAACTTTCCTCCCTTCACTAGGCATCCCTCACCCATCTATACCCCATCACCAGCCTACAACCCATCACCAACCTACAACCCATCACCAACCTACAACCCCTACCCAACCTACAACCCCTACCCAACCTACAACGTATCACCAACCCCTACCCAACCTACAACCCATCACCAACCTACAACCCATCACCAACCTACAACCCCTACCCAACCTACAACCCCTACCCAACTTACAACCCATCGCCAACCAACAACCCATCACCAACCTACAACCCCTACCCAACCTACAACCCATCACCAATCTACAACCCCTACCCAACCTACAATCCATCACCAACCTACAACCCCTACCCAACCTACAACCCATCACCAACCTACAACCCCTACCCAACCTACAACCCTTCATCAACACCAACCTACCACCCAACACCAGATGTCCTAGTGATGGGAAGGTAGACTGAATGCAGGAACGACCAGCCACGAGACAGTGGTATGAGGCTGAGGAAAGTAAAGGAGCGAGGAATGGGTCTGGGGAGGGTGGGGGGGGGGGGGGGGCAGTGGGGAGGGGGGGTGTGGAAAGTGGGATCCAACTCACCCGCTGAAATTGTTGGACTCGGCATCGTGTTGCAGATACCAATAACTAAATGAACAGCCGTTGTTTCATTGTCTGCCTTATAGACACCGAGACTGGAGCCCTTAAAGGAAGAAGTGATTGAGGAAACAACAAAAACGGTAAGTATGGAACCTGTGCATGTTGCTTCATCAGAGCTGGTGTGGGCATGGGTGCTAGGATAATATACTAACATGTAAGGACCGAACCTGGACCGATCCTAGAGTGCCGCTATAATTCATCCTTAGCTTTAAGCTTGGGTTTATTGTTGTCACCTGTACCGAGGTACAGTGTTTTGCATGCTATCCAAAAAGATTAGATGTACCATGCATAGATACGTACAAATAAAATCTTGACTAAATCTGCTAGGAATTCGTGCTTCTACCACCCTTTCAGGCAGTATTCCAAACCCCACCACTCTCTTAAAGTCATTTTGTGACTCCGCACCAGTGGCGCAGCAGTAGAGTTGCTGCCTTACAGCACCAGAGACCTGGCTCGATCCTAACAACAGGTGCTGTCTGTCCGTAGTTTGTATGTTCTCCCCATGACATGTGGGTTTTCTCCAGGAGCTCTGGTTTCCTCTACACTCCAAAGACGTATTTGTTTGTAGGTTAATTGGCTTTGATTATAATTGTCCTTGGTGTGTCGGATAGTGCTGGTGTACAGGGCGCTCGCTGGTCGGCGTAGACTCAGTGGGCTGCAGGGCTTATTTCCGTGTTGTATCTCTAAAAGAAGGATTTTTCTCCTTTGTGTGCATAGCATTTGGTAACTTAATCAATGCACTCCACCCCCAACCTGTCTCCTCCTCCCTGAAGACTCTGACCAAATGACTTGACCAGATTACGATTACCAACGCTGTGAACGGGGAACCTCTAAATTGTCCTTCTCTTGTGCCCCACCTGCAGCACATTCTGGTGGCACAGCGGCAAATGTCAGTGTTGGAGGAAGAGGTGCAGGAATTCCGACAAGCTCTGGAACGCTATGTGGAGTCCACAGCCAGTCAGAGTGGGAGCCTGCAGTAAGTTGGAGCAGGGGTCTACTCTAAGCTCCAGGCAGATGGTGGCAAAGTTACGGCATGTCTGGTCTCACTGCTGTGCTATATGTTGAAGTTTGATTTTGAGTTTAGTTTATTGTCACGTGTAGAGTGAAACGCTTTTGTTGCGTGCTAACCAGTCAGCGGAAAGACTGTACGTGATTACGATCGAGACGAAGGTAGACACAAAGTGCTGGAGTAACTCAGCGGGTCAGGCAGCATCTCTGGAGAAAAGGAATAGGTGACGTTTTGGGTCGAGACGGGTCTGAAAAAGTGTCTTGACCCGAAACGTCACCTATTCCTTTTCTCCAGAGATGCTGCCTGACCCGCTGAGTTACATCAGCACTTTGTGTCTACCTTCGTCTCGATCGTAGCTTCTCCCTGCTTCTGGATTCACTTCCCAAACTAATGACGGTCGGTATCACCATATCCCTTCCTCAGCACTTCAGCTCCACACGCGAGTTTGAGGAAGGGTCCCAACCCGAATTGTCCCCCATTCTTTTTCTCCAGAGATGCTGCCTGTCTCGCTGAGTTACTCCAGCATTTTGTGTCTTTCTTTGTTGTAAACCAGCATCTGCAGTTCCTTCCTACGCACATCCACTTGTTTGTGTGTGCTTTGTTCCATATCCTATGTATCTCCCACTGTGATGATCCCTGGAAACTGCTTGAGACTTCATAAGTCACTGAATTAGTATCCCATTACAACATCGGGCCTTAGATTTACTTGGATGTAAGAATATATCAACATTTGTTGCACCTTTCTTCCTCTCTCGCCCTCAAGTTATCATAGTTATAGCGCCGTACAGCATGGGAACAGACTCTTTGGTCCAACTTGCCCACACCGACCAACATGCCCCATTTACACTAGTCCCAAATTCCTGCGTTTGGCCCATATCCCACTAAACCTGTTCTATCCATGTACCTGCCTAAATGCTTCTTAAACATTGTGATAGTACCTTAAATGGATAAAAGCTACCTCCTTCAACACTCACCCAAGCAGTCTTCCTTGTAGAATCATAGAGTTCATGACACAGAACGAGGCCGTTTGGCCCATCGTGTCCATGTCAGCCAAAAATAAACCTCCCAACAGCCACACGTTAGGCTGCTTAGGAAGATGATTGAGCCCACGGTATCAAAGATACTAGCATGGATAGCAGGTTGGCTGGATGGCAGGACACAAAGAGTGATAATATAGGGGGCTTTTTCTGGTCGGCTGCCAGTGACTAGCGGAGTTCCGCAAGGGTCGGTGCTGGGGCCGCTACTCTTCATGTTGTATATTAATGATTTGGACGAGGGGATTGAAGGCTTTGTGGCAAAGTTTGCGGATGATACGAAAATAGGTGGAGGGGCAGGTAGTGTAGAGAAAGCAGGGACTCTGCAGAAGGATTTGGACAGGTTGGGAGAGTGGGCAGAGAAGTGGCAGATGGAATATAGTGCAGCGAAGTATGGAGTCATGTATTTTGGTAGTAGGAATAAAGGCGTAGACTATTTTCTAAATGGGGTGAGAATCCAGGAATCGGAGGTGCAAAGGGACTTGGGTGTGTGTTGGTGCAGGATTCCCAAAAAGTGAATCTGCAAGTCATAGATACACAGATACATAGATAATAGGTGCAGGAGTAGGCCATTTGGCCCTTCGAGCCAGCACCGCCATTTAATGTGATCATGGCTGATCATCCACCATCAGTACCCCGTTCCTGACTTCTCCCCATATTCCTTGATTCCACTAGCCCTAAGACCTCTATCTAACTCTCTTTTGAATGCATCCAGTGAATCGGCCTCCACTGCATTCTGAGGCAGAGAATTCCACAAATTCACAACTCTTTGTCTGAAAACGTTTTTCCTCTTCTCAGTTCTAAATGGCCGACCCATTATTCTTAAACTGTGGCCCCTGGTTCCGGACTCCCCCAACATCGGGAACATGTATGTTTCCTGCATTGAGCATGTCCAATCCCTTAATAATTTTATATGTTTCTATAAGATCCCCTCTCATCCTTCTAAATTCCAGTGAATACAAACACTCATCATAGGTTAACCTACTCATTCCTGGGATCATTCTTGAATAGGTAGTAAAGAAAGCAAACTCAATGTTAACATTTATTTAAAGAGGCTTATATACAAAAACAGGGATGTAATGTTGAGGCTCTATAATAGACAATAGACAATAGGTGCAGGAGTAGGCCATTCAGCCCTTTGAGCCAGCACCGCCATTCAATGCGATCATGGCTGATCACTCTCAATCAGTACCCCGTTCCTGCCTTGTCCCCATACCCCCTCACTCCGCTATCCTCAAGAGCTCTATCCAGCTCTCTCTTGAAAGCATCCAACGAACTGGCCTCCACTGCCTTCTGAGGCAGAGAATTCCACACCTTCACCACTCTCTGACTGAAAAGGTTCTTCCTCATCTCCGTTTTAAATGGCCTACCCCTTATTCTTAAACTGTGGCCCCTTGTTCTGGACTCCCCCAACATTGGGAACATGTTTCCTGCCTCTAATGTGTCCAATCCCCTAATTATCTTATATGTTTCAATAAGATCCCCCCTCATCCTTCTAAATTCCAGTGTATACAAGCCTAATTGCTCCAGCCTTTCAACATACGACAGCCCCGCCATTCCGGGAATTAACCTAGTGAACCTACGCTGCACGCCCTCAATAGCAAGAATATCCTTCCTCAAATTTGGAGACCAAAACTGCACACAGTACTCCAGGTGCGGTCTCACCAGGGCCCGGTACAACTGTAGAAGGACCTCTTTGCTCCTATACTCAACTCCTCTTGTTATGAAGGCCAACATTCCATTGGCTTTCTTCACTGCCTGCTGTACCTGCATGCTTCCTTTCAGTGACTGATACACTAGGACACCCAGATCTCGTTGAACATCCCCTCTTCCTAACTTGACACCATTCAGATAATAATCTGCCTTTCTATTCTTACTTCCAAAGTGAATAACCTCACACTTATCTACATTAAACTGCATCTGCCATGTATCCGCCCACTCACACAACCTGTCCAAGTCACCCTGCAGCCTTATTGCATCTTCCTCACAATTCACACTACCCCCAGCTTAGTATCATCTGCAAATTTGCTAATGGTACTTTTAATCCCTTCATCTAAGTCATTAATGTATATCGTAAATAGCTGGGGTCCCAGCACCGAACCTTGCGGTACCCCACTGGTCACTGCCTGCCATTCCGAAAGGGACCCATTTATCCCCACTCTTTGCTTTCTCTGATGAGCGTTTGTCGGCACTGGACATGCACTCGCTGGAGTTTAGAAGAATCGGGGGGGGGGGGGGGGGGGCTAATTGAAACATACAGAATAGTGAAAGGCCTGGGTAGAGTGGATGTGGAGAGGATGTTTCCACTAGTGGGAGAGTCGAGAACTAGAGGTCATAGCCTCAGAATTAAAGGATGTTCTTTTAGGAAGGAGATGAGGAGACATTTATTTAGTCAGAGGGTGGTGAATCTGAGGAATTCTTTGCCACAGAAGGCTGTGGAGGCCGTCAGTGGATATTTTTAAGGAAGAGATAGATAGATTCTTGATTAGTACAAGTGTAAAGGTTGTGGGGAGAAGGCAGGAGAATGGGGTTAGGAGGGAGAGATGGACCATCCATGATTGAATGGCGGAGTAGACTTGATGGGCCAAAAGGCCAAATTCTACTCCTATTCCTTTGACCTTGTGACCAACTAATCCCTCAGAGCACTAAGTCATCGAACGACAGATCATGGGTCTTTAACTCCATCAAAATACTGTCTAAATCTGGTGGGTCTTTTTGCCTGTCCCACCATTTTAGACAGTGATCCAAACCTCTGGTCTCTCTAGAGTTTAGACTTAGAGATATAGCGCGGAAACAAGCTCTTCGGCCCACAGAGTCCATGCCGACCAGTGATCACCGCATACACTAAACCACTGGGGACAATGTTTTCACAATTTTTACCAAAGCCAATTAACCTACAAACATGCACGTCTCTTGAGTGTGGGAGCAAACCGGAGCACCCGGAGAAAACTCACACAGTCACAGAGAGAATGTACAAACTCCGTACAGACAGCTCCCATAGTCAGGATAGAACTCGTGTCTCTGGTGCAGTAAGGCAGCAACTCTACCGCTGGCCCCCGTGCCACACTTGTCAACACCCTTTGCCTCCATGTCTACTTTCGGCCTCTTTTGTCTCCTTTTCAGCTCTGGCCTTTGTCTACCCATCTTCCAATCAACCCCACCCTGCCTTCACCTTTATCCACCGAACACTTGCCAGGCTTTGTCCTGCCCCTACCTCTCTTCCAGCTTTCTCCCCTCTCCGCAATCAATCTGAAGAAGTGTCCTGATCCGAAACGTTGACTATTCATGTTCTCCCAAGATGTTGCCTGACTCGCTGTGTTACCCCAGCACTTTGTGTTCTATACCAACTTAATTCACCCTTTGGACCCAACAGAGTATAGCTGGTTTTAGAGGAACCATCTGCTATGATGGCTTCATGATGTTTCGTCTGAGGGGCGGCGTGTGCGCTGGTTTCATGTTTGGTTTGTTCTTCATCTGCAGCATCTCCGTTCAGAAGTTGGGGAACGAGAGCTGCTTCCTGGTCTACGAACTCTGGCAGGACAGGACTTCGTGGAGGAGGTAGGGATCGTACCGGCTTTGTCCAGTTTAGTTTATTATCACGTATACCGAGGTACAGTGAAAAGCTTCCGTTGTGCGCTAACCAGTCAGCGGAAAGGCAATACATGATTACAATCGAGCCGTCCACAGTGTACAGATACAGGATCAACATTTAGGGCAAGGTTAAGTCCAGTAAAATCTAATTAAAGATAGTGAGGTAGATAGTAGGTCTCTACTATCCCACAGCAGCTGGGAAGAAACCATCCCTGAAGGGAGAGGGCAGAAGAGGGAGTGGCCAGAGTGCGACTCATTCTTGATGATGCTGCTGGCCTTGCCGAGGCAGCGTGAGGTTTACATGGAGGCAGTAGAAGGGAGGTTGGTTTGTGTGATGTTCTGGGCTGTGTCCACAATTCTCTGCCATTTCTTGTGTTCTTGGTTGGAACTGTTCCCAAACCATGCTGTGATACATCCGGAAATATTCTTTCTACAGCGCATGTGTAGAAGTTGATGGGAGTTGTTGGGGACATGTCGAACTTTCTAGGCCTTCTAAGGAAGGAAGAAAGCCTTCTAGCTTTTACCGCTAGAAAAGATAAGGGCAGAAGATGCTTGTAGAATGCTTGTAGCAGGTCGGGCAGCATCTGTGGAGAGAGAAAGAAAGCTGCTATGGGGGTGGGTGACTGTTCACCTGGGCTGGAAACCAGGGAAAACTGGTGTGTGCTACCTTGCTCACGCGCACACTTGCACGCACACTCACACACATGCACGCATCTCGAAACACTGGGGTACATGCGCACACACACACACTTAGAAACATTCGTGTTGATACAGACACATTTTAAAATACCTACACATTCCTACACACACGTTTAGAAATGCACACAGGCACAAAGTTAGAAACATTTGCACACGTTTATACACAAATTTAGAATCATACCCACACACATTTAGAAGCATGTGCGACACATAAACACACACATGCTCACATACGCATGCACACGCAGTCAGAAACATTTCGCACACACACACACACACACACACACACACACACACACACACACACACACACATACACACACACACACACACACGGCAGTGGAATCAATCAAACCTCATTGTGTAGGAAGGAACTGCAGATGCTAGTTTAAACCGAAGATAGACACAAAAAGCTGGAGTAACTCGGCGGGACAGGCAACATCTCTGGAGAGCGGGAATGGGTGACGTTTTGGGTCGAGACCCTTCTTCAGACCCTTCTGTCTTCACAGAAAAAGACACAAACAGCTGTCAGCAAATAGAGGGAATTTAGGTTCCAGCATGAACGAGAAACTGACGATAGTCAGCGTCAGTTTATAAAATGGAACCTGAGGAGTTGGTGGAACTAAAAATCTAATAAATCCCAAGCATGTGATGACTAAGGTGCCAGAGTTTTGAAACAGAGGGCGGTGGAGATTAGTGAATATTTTTCTTATTCTCCTCCGAAATTCTATACGTGCTGTCGTTGTTCCTGTGGATTAGAGCTTTGCAAATGTGACTCCACTATTTCAAAAAGGAAGGACAGAGGAACCCGGAAGTATTGACCAGTTACCTCAGCATCAGTAGTAGGGAAATTAGCAGCGTCTGTAATGAAGGATGTAAGAACTGGAATTCCCAGAAAAGAATACCGGGTTTGTGCAGAGTCAGCATGCATTAACAAAAGGAAAATAACCTTTGATGAATCAACCGCAGTTCTTGGAGGATGTGGTGAATGGAATAGGTAAGAGGATATCCAGCATTTGCATCTTTGGTAATTTTGTTGATAAGGTTCCACATGAGAGATTGGTGAGCGAGATTGGAGCACATGGAAATGGGGGAACAGATAACACTCGTTACACCAGACCATAGAGGGGGAAATCGTGTCCGTTACTGCCGATTGTCCCCTATAACCCCTGTAAGAGATTTGCTCCAACCACCTACGTTATTTTTAACAGCTAAAAATATATATTGAGAGTCAAGGGTGTTTATTGTCATATGTCCTGAAACAGAACAATTAAATTCTTACTTGCAGCACCATAACAGATATGCCAACATAGTGCTCTGTAAAACCCATAATACAAAACAAAACGTTCACTATATATATATATATATATATATATATATATATATATTCACACACACATACACACAAGCACATGCACATACACACATATATACATATACGGATATATATGTGTGTCTGATATATATATATATATATATTTACACACACATACACACAAGCACATGCACATACACACATATATACATATACGGATATATATGTGTGTCTGATATATATATATAAAACAAATAAATAAACAATAATAGTGCAAAATCAAAAATAATGCCCTCGGTTTATGTAGTTTGGAGCACATTTAGAGGTTGTAGTGTTTAATAGCCTGATGGTTGTAGAGAAGAAGTTGTTCCTGGACCTGGACGTTACAGTTTTCAGGCTCCTGTACCTTCTTCCCGATGGCAGGAGTGAAATGAGAGAGTGGCCAGAGTGGTGTGGGTCTGTGATGACGCTGGCTGCCTTTTTGAGGCAGTGACTCCTGTAGCTCCCTTTGATGGTGGGGAGGTCAGTGACCCGTGATGGACTGGGCAGTGTTCACCCCATTTTGCTTATAGCCTTTTTTTGTTTTGTTACTGCAAGCTAAAAAGATTAAGAGCTGTTTGTTACATTGTTTAATAAAGTATCATTGCATAAGTGTCAATCAAAGCCATTGCTTGTCAATGGCTTCCCGCAGTGTAACTGGCATTCTGTGCTCTTAAAGAGACAGTGGTGTCTGATTACTGTGGGGCGCTGTCTGTTATAACCAAAATCTGTTATAAAGAGGTTTGTAATAACAAGAGTAGATTGTAAATGTACTGGAGACACATGGAACTGCAGATGCTGGAACCGTGAACAAAAGACAAAGTGCTAGAATGCAGAGATGATTTACGAGGATATTGCCAGGACGCGAAAGCCTAAGCCATAGGGAGAGGTTGGGCAAGCTAAGGGTTTATATCTATCAGAGGTGTATAAAATCATGAGGGGAATGCACAAAGTCTTTTACTCAGAGTAGGGGAATCAAGACCCAGAGGACACAGGTTTAAGGTGAGAGGGGAAAGATTTAATATGAACCTGAGGGGCAATTTTTTCACACAGATGGTATTGGGTTATTGGAACGAGCTGCCAGAGGAGGTGCAGGAAAATAACTGCAGATGCTGGTACAAATCAAAGGTATTTACCAGAGGAGGTAGTTGAGGCTGGTACTATAACAGGATTTAAAAGACATTTGGACAGGTACATGGATAGGAAATGTTTAGAAGGATACGGACCAATTGCAGACAGGTGGGATGGGCATTGGCATTGACGACCGTAAGTCATTTCAAGAGAAAATTCCCACCTCCGTGTGCAGGATCTAAGAAAAGGGTGACTCGGTGGCGCAGCTGGTAGAGTTGCTGACTCAGCTCCAGAGACCCGGGTTCGATCATGAGCTCGTGTGCAGTCTGTGTGGAGTTTGTACGTTCTCCCCGTGACCACGTTGGATTCTTTCGGGTGCTCCGGTTTCCTCCCACATCCCAAAACGTGCAGGTTTGTAGGTTTATTGGCTTCCGTAAAATTCCCCCTAGTGTGTAGGGAGTGGATGGGACTAGGATGAACGAGTGATCGAAGGTCGCTGTGGACTCGCTGGGCCTATTTCCATGCTGTATCTCTAAAATACACTAAAGCTAAAGACAGTTCCCCGGGTTCTCCAGTTTCCTCCCACACTCCAAAGACGTAACGGTTTGTAGGTTTTGGTGAAGATTGCAAATTGTCCCTATTGTGTAGGATAGTGCTAGTGTACGGGGTGATCGCTGATCGACGTGGACTCGGTGGGCCGAAGGGCCTGTTTCCACGCTGTATCTCTAAACTAAACTAAAGTAAGTGTCTCCGCTCTGTGTTCATGTAACGGATTGTCGAGTAATTTAACATCCGGTTCTTTTCTCTTGCTCTGTGGAAAACCAACCCTCAGCCACTTGCAAGCGAACCACAGCAAGACCTTCCAGAGGAATAACGTGGACTTCCTGGAGACTCCTGAACTCATGACAACAATGTTGCTCCCTGGTAAGGGTGGAATGATGCCAATGGTCCAATGGCTTCCTTATTATCACGTGTATCACAAAGGCCCATTGCATCCATCCCCATCATCCCGTGACCCGTCGTCCCTCTCCTGGCACAGCCCTCGTTAGTCCGCGCACCGCGAGGGGTGCCTTCCTACCAGGACGTTTGGATATTTCAGGAGAAAGAGAGACACGGTAGCGCAGCGGTAGAGGTGCTGCCTTACAGCGCCAGACACCCGCGTGAGATCCTGACCACCAGTGCTCTCTGTACGGAGTTGAGTTTAGTTTTAGAATGAGTAGGAAGGAACTGCAGATGCTGGTTTACACCGAAGATAGACAGAAAATGCTGGAATAACTCAACGGGTCAGGCAGCATCACTGGAGGCCGCCAATGCATATTTTTAAAGCGGAGATTGACAGATTCTTGATTAGTACGGGTGTCAGGGGTTGTGGGGAGAAGGCAGGTGAATGGGGTTGAGAGGGAAAGATAGATCAGCCATGATTGAATGGTGGAGTAGACTTGATGGGCCGAATGGCCTAATTCTGCTCCATAGCTTATGAGCATATGAAATGGAATATGTGACGTTTTGGGTCGAGACCCTTTCATACCTGATTTTGGTAAATTCCAAGGTAGACACAAAATGCTGGAGTAACTCAGCGGGACAGGCAGCGTCTCTGGAGAGACGGAATGAGTGACGTTTCGGGTTGAAATCCTTCTTTGGTCAATCCCACTGCTTTGCAGCGACAAATTCACAATGGCTGTATTTCAGCATTTCAAGAATGTGCAATCTAGTTTCAAAGTACATTTACAGCACGGTACAATTACATAAAGAAATTTGCATTCAGTCAACTTCATATCCTTACTACTCTGATTTGAATATTGGGGTCTGTGTTTTACATAGAATGTGCATTTCTACTTTGAGTCATGCAATGTGTTGTGTAACTTACTTCCCCTTTACATAATGATTCCGCAAAGCAACAACAACCGGCATTTGTCAAGCGTCCTCGGCGAATATCCCAGGTTATTTTAGGGGAAATTTCTGATACAGAAAAATCAACACTGAACTATGTAAGGAGAAATTAGCTAGGGCTAGAAATGAGCTCTCCTGAATGCATTCAAGAGAGAGCTAGATAGAGCTCTTAAGGATAGCGGAGCCAGGGGGTATGGGGAGACGGCAGGAACGGGGTACTGATTGAGAATGATCAGCCATGATCACATTGAATGGCTGTGCTGGCTCGAAGGGCCGAATGGCCTACTCCTGCACCTATTGTCTATTGTCTATTGGTACTGTCCGATTCACTTGTTCCCCACCGTGGACATTGGACTTTGCTCTGGAACTGATGCGCTACAATGCTGAGAAGTATATTAAACCATAGAACGTAGAACAGTACAGCACCTTGACAGTGCCGAATATAATGCCAAGATAAAATAATCTCATCTGGCATATCCCTCCATTCGCTGTATATCCAGGTGCATACCTAAAAGCCTTTTAAACATCACGTTTGTATCTGCCTACACCACCACCCCTGGCAGCTCATTCCAGGCACCCACCACTCTCTGGTTAAGAACTTAACCCGCACATCTCCTTTAAAATTTGCCCCTCTCACCTTAAATCTATGCCCTCTAGTCTTTGACAGTCTTAGTGCTGGTGATCGTGCTAGTGCACAGGGATCGCTGGGCGGCGTGGACTTGGTGGGCTGAAGGGTCTGTTTCCGCGCTGTATCTCTAAACTAAACTGAACTTCAGGAAGAGTCGGAACTTCAAGCAGTCGGCCAAGGGCACAGAGTCTATTACTCAGAGAGGGGAAATCAAGAACCAGAGGACAGAGATTTAAGAATCGAGGGGAAAGATTTACCAGGAACCTGAGGGATAACTTTGTCCACACAGGTAACTTTTTCCACACAAATATATGGGTATATTTGTGGAACTACTTTGACGAATGTACCCATATTCATGGTGGGTATATGGAACGACTCTACCGCTGCGCCATTGCACTGCTCTTTGAGAAGAAAGGGGTGTAGGTATCAGACTTGAGAGAGGTGTAGGAAAAAAAAACTGCAGATGCTGGTTTAAATCGAAGGTAGACACAATATGCTGGAGTAACTCAGCGGGTCAGGCAGCATCTCGGGAGACAAGGAACGGGTGACGTTTTGGGTCTGGACCCTTCTTCAGACTGAGAGGTAAACGTTAACTCCGTTCGTGTTGTCGCTCCTTATCCACAGCCTCCTGGTGGATCGTAAGCAAGAACAACAACAACTGAGCCCTTTGCATTCGAAAGCAACATCACATCACAAGAACCTTCTCGGCAAAGCCTCATCCACGAGAACGTCTGATGTTGCCTCTGGAACCGAAGAAGCCATTCAAAGCACGGCCCGAAATGATGAGATAAACAAGGCTGCACTCTCTACGACAACTAGCTACTGTGTCATTTGATTGCCAAAATTATTGATTGTGAAATGCAGATGGGATGCAGTTGACCTGTGAGCCCCAGTGTGACTTGAAGATAACTTATGGTTCACCTGTACGCCGTAACCCCCCACCTCCGCTAATTCTTTACCACAGCACAGCACTAACTTGCTTCGTAATGTCATGAGCTTGAAGTGAAGTCAACGTGTTTGTTTAATGGGCCAAATGTCATGTGATACTTGGAAAGGAAGGATTTGAACGATTCTGGTGACAGAGTGGGGCAGTGGGATTGATTGGGCCACGAGCGATGGCTGAACGTGCAGGAAGGAACTGCAGATGCTGGTTTAAACTGAAGATAGACAGAAAAAGATGGAGTAACTCAGCGGGTCAAACAGCATCTCCGGAGAAAAGGAATAGGTGACGTTTCGGGTCTGAAGAAGGGTCTCGACCCGAAACGTCACCTATTCCTTTTCTCCGGAGATGCTGTCTGACCCGCTGAGTTACCCCAGCATTTTGTGTCTCTCTTCAGTGATATCTGAACGCTTTCCTCCTCTGCTATATCCTGCCACCATATATGTTATTTTTGTATAATCGTTGAGGGAGATTATCTATTTAATTATGTGCACAAGCACCTAGAAATTCTCATGAGGACTGTTTCTCATGAGGAGATTGTGTATAAATGCAGTGCTTTTTTTGTGATGGTACCAGCACCTTGTCAAAGTTAAATGTCAATATTTTGTTTTCCGGCTATTTAACACGTATGTTTGTTAATCGTGCATATGTGCACCTATTTATGTGCAGAAACAAAAAACACGCTGTATAAATGTGATTAAGCCTGGATTAGATGGCACTAGCAACTCAAATAAATTCTAAAAATTGCAGATTCCGCTTAACTGAAATTAAAACGGAAAGTGCAGGAAGCACACAGCAGGTCAGGCAGCATCTGCGGATGGAGAAACAATTAGCTTTTCAGACAAAAGGAACTGCGGGTGCTGGTTTCCCAAAAGAAACACGCAGTGTACTGGAGTAACTCAGTGGGTCAGGCAGCATCTCTGGACATGGATAGGTAACGTTTCGGGTCGGGACCCTTCAGACTAATTTTAACAGAGATACAAAAGGCTAGATGCTGGATTCTTGAGTAAAGCACAAAGTGCTGGAGGGACTCAACGGGTCAGGCAGCATCTCTGGAGGACATTGATAGGCGAAGTTTCAGGTTGGGATCCTCTTTCATACTCATTTTAGTGGGGGGAGAAAGCTGGAAAAAGAGGTGGGTGCGGGACAAAGTCGGCCGAGTGATAGGTGGATACAGGTGAGGGGCAGGCGGGGTTGATTGGCAGATGGATGGACAAAGGCCAGAGATGAAACGACAAGGCTGTAAGATAACATGGATGGGAAAGGTTTAGAGAGATATGGGGCAAATGCGGGCAGGTGGAGTAAGTTGAGATGGGACATCTTCGTCGGAATAACAACATTTAAAGGACATTTGGACAGATACAGTGCATTCAGAAAGAATTCAGACCCCTTCACTTTTCCCACATTTTGCTACGTTACATCCTTATTTGAAAATGGATTAAATTCTTTTTTTTTATCATCAATCTACACACAACACCCCATAATAAATAAGTGAAAACAGGTGTTTAGAAATTTTTGCAAAGTAATTAAAAAGAAATAACTGAAATATCACATTTACATAAGTATTCCGACCCTTTACTCAGTACTTTGTTGAGGCACCTTTGGCAGCGATTACAGCCTCAAGTCTTCTTGGGTATGACGCTACAAGCTTGGCACACCTGTATTTGGGTAATTTCTCCCATTCTCTGCAGATCCTCTCAAGCTCTGTCAGGTTGGATGGGGAGCGTCGATGCACAGCTATTTTCAGGTCCCTCCAGAGATGTTCGATCGGGTTCAAGTCCAGGCTCTGGCTGGGCCACTCAAGGACATTCACAGACTTGTCACAAAGCCACTCCTGCGTTGTCTTGGCTGTGTGCTTAGGGTCGTTGTCCTGTTGGAAGGTGAACCTCCGCCCCAGTCTGAGGTCCAGAACGCTCTGGAGCAGGTTTTCATCAATGATCTCTCTGTACTTTGTTCCATTCATCTTTCCCTCGATCCTGACTAATCTCCCAGTTCCTGCCGCTGAAAAACATCCCCACAGCATGATACTGCCACCACCATGCTTCACCGTAGGTATGGTATTGGCCAGGTGATGAGCAGTGCCGCTTGGCATTCAGACCAAAGAGTGCAATTTTGGTTTCATCAGACCAGAGAATCTTGTTTCTCATGGTCTGAGAGTCCTTTAGGTGCCTTTTGGCAAACTCCAAGCGGGCTGTCATGTGCCTTTTATTGAGGAGTGGCTTCCGTCTGACCACTCTACCATAAAGGCCTGATTGGTAGAGTGCTGCAGACATAATTGTCCTTCTGGAATGTTCTCCCATCTTCACAGAGGAACTCTGGAGCTCTGACCAAGGCCCTTCTCCCCTGATTGCTCAGTTTGGCTGGGCGGCCAGCTCTATGAAGAGTCCTGGTGGTTCTAAAGTTCTTCCATTTAAGAATGACAGAGGCCACTGTGTTCTTCAGGACCTGCAATGCTGCAGAAATTGTTTTATAGCCTTCCCCAGATCTGTGTCTCGATACAATCCTGTCACGGAGGCCTATGGACAATTCCTTCGTCTTCATGGCTTGGATTTGCTCTGACATGCACTGTCAACTGTGGGACCTTATATAGACAGGTGTGTGCCTTTCCAAATCATGTCCAATCAATTTAATGTACCACTGGTGGACTCCAATCAAGTTGTAGAAACATCTCAAGGATAATCAATGGAAACAGGATGAAAATAAGCTCAATTTTGAGTGTCATAGCAAAGGGTCTGAATACTTATGTAAATGTGATATTTCAGTTATTTCTTTTTAATTACTTTGCAAAAATTTCTATACACCTGATTTTGCTTTTTTATTATGGGGTATTGTGTGTAGATTGATGATAAAAAAAATGAATTTAATCAATTTTAAAATAAGGCTGTAACGTAGCAAAATGTGGAAAAAGTGAAGGGGCCTGAATACTTTCTGAATGCACTGTACATGGATAGGAAAGGTTTAGAGGGATATGGGTCAAATGCGGGCAGGTGGAATTTGCATAGATGTGGCATCTTGGTCAACATGAGCAGGTTGGGCTGAAGGGTATGTTTATGTTCTGCATGGCTTTATGAGGAGATGAGAGAAGAGGCGTGAAATGTAAAGCCAGAGAAAGGGATATGGAAGAACGGATATCCATTAGGGATATAATGGAAAGATGTAGGGGGGGAGGGGGGAGGGGGCAGAATTATGGGAGAAATGGGAGGGACCCAGAGCCTTCACCTGGTGAAGGGTCTGGCAGCAGTGACGTTACCTCTGGTTCTCTTTCCTCAGATGCTGCCTGACCTGCTGAGTGCTTTAAACATGTCCTGTTTGTTATTCACAGGTGAAATCCTACCCACCAGGAAACTGGCCAGGCATTTTGTGGTGCCAACCCCCTTGGTGAACCTGATCATTTTATAGCATCGTTCATGTTGCTGATGAAATAACAAAATCATGCACCACATGTTTCCACCTTATCAACATAGATTGGATCTTTCAGGTGCAAACTATGATGTTTGTTATACGCACACAAATCAAATCATGATGCTGAGATCACTTGTGTGATGTGGGCACCATCCTGATGCCAGTCTCTCACACATTGCATTTGGTAATAGCAGTCTCCCCAAAACATGCCAAACTGTTTAGTTAGTTTAGAGATACAGCATGGAAACAGCCCCTTCAGCCCACTGAGTACACATTGACCAATAATGACCAATGCACTAGTTTTATCCTACACTCTAGGGACAATTTATAGAAGCCAATTAACCTACAAACCTGCACATTTTTGGAGTGTGAGAGGAAAATGGAGAATCCAGAGAAAACCCACGTGGTCACAGGGACAATGTACAAACTCTGTACAGGCAGCACCTGTGGTCAGGATTGAACCCTGGTCTCTAGTGCAGTAAGGCAGCAACTCTACTGCTGTGCCACTGTGTCGCCCCAGCTAAAAGACATTTGGACAGGTTTAAAGGGATATGGGCCAAAAACTAGTATGTGCAGCTAGTGTTGATGGGGCATTTAGATTTAGATATGAACAAGTTGGGCCTAAGGGCCTCTTTCCATGCAGTATGGCCCTATAACTCAAGTTTAGTAGAGACACGGGCTCTTTAGCACATCGACCATCGATCACCCGTTCACACTAGTTTATGTGACCCACTTCCGCATTCATCACCAGGGGGCAATTTACAGAGGACCAATTAACCCACAAACCTGTATGTCTTCCGGATGTGGGAGGAAATCGGAGCACCCGGCCGAAACTCATGCGGTCACGGGGAGAATGTATGGCGTTTAGATGAAAGTTGCAGGATATGGTTGAACCTAGGAGATTCACTAGGTTTTTATTCATTCACCAAAATGTGGACCCGGCTGGCAATGTCGTTGATTATTATCTATCCCTACTTGCGCCTGAATTGACAAGAATCAATGGTTCTTTATTATCGCGTGAAATTTTTTATTATGTACAAGTGAAATTCTTTTTTTGCATCCAGTTCAGTCAAAGTATTGCTATACCTGAGCCCAAACCCCGATTAGTACAAAGTGCATAGAAATAGTCCACTCAGACTGCATGCAAGAGTCGCCAAGTTTTGTCGCCATTTTCAAAGTCCAGTCGCTCGGTCTCCTGAAACGGCGCTCGATCCAGACGAACCCCGGGCTGCCGCAAGGCCTTTCCCCCCCACCCCCATCCACTTCCACCCACATTCCTTCCTCTGTCTTCATAATTTGCACTCTTTTTTTACTTATCTCACACTTTTTATCTTTTCATCTGGCTTTTGTCAAACCATCTGCTTATCAACCCCCACCCCCTTCATCTGTATCCACCTATCACTTGTCAGGCTTCATCCTCCCCCCTTCCAGCTTTCTCCCCTCTACCACAGTGACAATAGACAATAGGTGCAGGAGGAGGCCATTCGGCCCTTCGAGCCAGCACCGCCATTCAATGTGATCATGGCTGATCATTCTCAATCAGTACCCCGTTCCTGCCTTCTCCCCATACCCCCTGACTCCGCTTGTCAGTCTGCAGAAGAGTGGGGGCGGCATGGTGGCGCAGCGATAGAGTTGCTGCCTTACAGCGCCAGAGACCTGATTCGACCCTGACTACGTTCTCCCTGTGGCAGCTTGGTTTTTCCCTGGTTTCCTCCCACATTCCAAAGACATATAGGTTTGTAGGTTAATTGGCTTCGGTAAAATTGTAAATTGCCCCCAGTGTGTAGGATAGTGTTTGTGTATGGCGTGATCGCTGGTCGGCGTGGACTCGGTGGGCTGAAGGGCCTATTTCCGTACTATATTTCTAAAGTCTAAAATCGAAAGAGTCCTGACCCGAAACGTTGCATATTCATGTTCTCCAGAAATGCTGCTTGACCTGCTGTGTTACTCCAGCACTTTGTGTCTGTTTTAATTTCATTGTTTTTTTCAATTACATAACTTTAAATTCCCAATTGCAGTGAATTTCTATCTCTGGGTGTGAGCCCAGTTGTGTAACCATGATGAGATCACCCCATTAGGTTTCCTGATGTTAATGTTCCTGTGCCGGCTCTTGAAGGCAACTTGGTTCTTTCTGACCATCAGCCACATGAGTATGTGTACAAATATTCAGTAGGTATGAGGAAGGGATCTGAAACAAGGGGTTAAAAACAAAAAAATTACTCGTTGATAGGTCTAGTTTAGTCTAGCTCAGAGATACAGTGTGGAAACAGGCCCTTTGGCTCACCGAGTACACGCCTACCAACGATCACACATGCACTAGTTCTATCCTACACACTAGGGGCAATTTACGGAGGCCAAATAACCTACAAACCTGCACATCTTTGGAATGCGGGCGGCACGGTGGCGCAGCGGTAGAGTTGCTGCCTTACAGCGAATGCAGCGCCGGAGACTCAGGTTCGATCCTGACTACGGGCGCCGTCTGTACGGAGTTTGTACGTTCTCCCCGTGACCTGCGTGGGTTTTCTCCAAGATCTTCGGTTTCCTCCCACACTCCAAAGACGTACAGATATGTAGGTTAATTGGCTGGGCAAATGTAAAACAAAAATTGTCCTTGGTGTGTGTAGGAATAGTGTTAGTGTGCGGGGATCGCTTGGTGGCGCGGACCCGGTGGGCCGAAGGGCCTGTTTCCGCGCTGTATCTCTAAAATCTAAAAAAAAAATCTAAACAAAAACCGGAGCACCCAGAGGAAATTAACGCGGTCACAGGGAGAACGTACAAACTCCATACAGAATGCACCTGCAGTCAGGATCGAACCCAGGACTCTGGTGCAGTAAGGCATCAACTCTACCGCTGCGCCACCATCGAGACAACCACAGGAAGCACATGAGCAGAGGTTGAAATTTAGATCAATGCGAAGGAATTGAAATGCCAAGCAGGGAAGGTTGAAGATTCCTAAGGGATATATTGCCAGAAATGTCACAGGTAATATCACAGGTGGGTTTCTTAAAACATTTGTGAATTACTTAGTATGTTACCGGTTATCTGTGGGTGGAACGATATAGTGTAAGTAATAAACCATATTGGATGTGAGGATCTCTGTTTCCATATTTAACATCGTGCCTGTCGTGGCCTGTTATTCCACATCATTGCCTCTGGGGCAGCACAGTGGCACAGCTGGCGGTGCCACTGCTTCACAGTGCCAGAGACCAGGGCTGGATCCTGACCTCGGGTGCTGTCTGTGCGGAGTTTGCACGTACTACCGAGTGGGTTCCCTCCCACATCCCAAAGACGTGCTGGTTTGTAGGTTAATTGGACTGTAAATTGCCCCTCATGTGTGGGATAACCTAGAACTAGTATCAATGGACAGCATGGACTCGATGGCATGAAGGGCCTGTTTCCATGCTGTCTCTTTTTTTTTAGGCTTTTAGAGATACAGCGCAGGAACAGGCCCTTCAGCCTACTGAGTCCGCACCGACCAGCAATCACCCCGTACACAGACTAGACATAGGTAGCCTAGACATACTAGAGACAGTTTTTACAACTTACCAAAGCCAATTAACCTACAAATCTATATGTTTTTGGAGTGTGGGAGAAAACCTACAACTCTAGCGCTGCACCATGGAGCAGACAAAAACCTGCATGGTTCCTGAGTGAAGTGTGCTCAGTAGGTTCTTACCCTCTGACAAAGCCCACTGCAGAATGGGCAATACACGAGACCAGTCAACTAACGAACGTGGACTTTATTCAAGAGCTCTTCGTACATTGTCTCTGGATGTTTCTCTACTGATATTGATCCTACCTGGAATGTGCTCAGTTATGTGATACAGTTCTGGAAGGAGTAACAACCTTACAGTGACAAAATATTCCACTGGGTAACATACAGCCCAAATGATAGGAGGCAGTTGAGGGAGGTACTATATCACCATTTTAAAAGACACTTGTGCAGGTACATGGCAGGAAAGGTTTAGAGGGATATGAGGAGGCAAATGGGACTAGCTTAGATGGGGCATCTTGTTCAGCATGGTGGGTTGGGCCGAAGGGCTTGTTTCCATGCTGTATGACTCAATGACTCCACCCTCACAAGGCAGTTCATAAGAGTTGCATACCTTCACTATTTCTCCCATGTGCAATACTCACATCTCTAGCCCTCAGGACATTTCAACATCTGAACTCCAAAGTACAGAGTGATCCTCCTTTACCTGTGATTGGTAACATGATACCTGCTCGGTTGGATCCTCCACCTTCACTTCTAAAGTACGGCTGGTCAAGATTCAGATCATCACCATTTCGACTGAAGCCTTTCAGGGTGGCACAGTGGCACAGCGGTAGAGCTGCTGCCTTACAGCACCAATGAACTGGGTTCAATCCTGACTATGGGTGCTGTTTGTATGGAGATTGTACGTTCTCCCTGTGACCACGTGGGTTTTCTCTGGGTGCTCCGGTTTCCTCCCTCACTCCCAAGACGTACTGGTTTGTAGCTTAATTGGCTTTGGTAAAATTACAAATTGCTCCTATTGTGTAGGACAGTGCTAGTGTACAGGGTGATTGATGGTCGGCGCGGACTCGGTGGGCCTGTTCCTACGCCACATCTCTAAAGTCTGACATCTAAAATCTACAGATTGGGCAGGATGGCTTAAAACAAAGATGCATTGCAAGGTGCCATGGAGAGGTTCCATCTACGCTTCATGCTGCCTTGGCAAGGCCATCAGCTTAATCAAGGACCAGTCTCACCCCGGTCACCCCCACCTCACCCCTCTCCCATCAGGCAAGAGATACAGAAGTGTGAAAACGCACACCTCCAGATTCAGGGACAGTTTTTTCCCAGCTGTTATCAGGCAACTGAACCATCTTATCACCAACTAGAGAGCAGTCCTGACTACCATCTACCTCATTGGGACCGTCAGACTATCTTGAAACTGACTTTACTGGACTTTATCTTGCACTAAACATTATTCCCTTTATCTTGTATCTGTACACTGTGGACGGCTCGATTGTAATCACGTATAGTCTTCTCACCGACTGGCTAGCACGCAACCAAAAAGCTTTTCACCGTACCTCAGTACATGTGACAATAATAATTTAAACATAACTAAACCTAAGGTTCAGTTGACCTTCCATAACCAATTTCTTTGTCTTTGTCAACATGCAAATCCTCCCACTTCCCCTTTTCAAGCTAGGGTTGGCAAGGACTAGTGAAGTGGTTCTTTATTCCATTGCTCTTTGTAAATTGTTCAAGTTGGAACAATCTGGACTGGCCCATTCCCCATTACAACGTCTCTCATTCTGTGTTGGTGCATCGCTCTATGTGTCACCGGGAGAGGGAAGACGCCGAGCCCGGCCCCTGCTCGTCCTCGAAGACCGGGAACCGGAGAGGGGAGGGGGGGGGGTGGAGGCAGTCGGTGACGACGGCAGGGGCTGGACAAGGGACGGTAGGAGGAACTCGGTGGTCTCACCATCCGTACCCTCAAAGTCGGCTGCGAGATGCAGCCCCACCAGCACGGAGGCTGAAGGGGGGCCGGGCGAGGAGAGGGACGACGGTTCACGGGGTGACCAGACGGAGGGGATGGCTGCAATGGGCCTTTATGGCCAGCTGGAGATGGGACTGTGGAATGGCACCAAAACCTGGCGACTCTTGCATATGGACTCAGTGGGCTGTTTCCATGCATTCTGTACCTAACCAGGGATTGTACTAAAACCGATCAGCCAAAACATTATGACCACTGACAGGTGAAGTGAATAACATTGATTATCTTGTTGCAATGGCACCTGTCAAGGGGTGGGATATATTAGGCAGCAAGTGAACAGTCAGTTCTTGAAGTTGATGTGTTTGGATGCAGGAGAAATGGGCAGGAGTAAAGACCTGAGCGACTTTGACAATGGCCAAATTGTTATGGCCAGATGACTGGGTCAGGGCATCCCTGAAACGGCAAGGCTTGTGGGATGCTCCCGGTCAGCAGTGGTGAGTACCTACCGACAGTGGTCCGAGGAGGGACAAACCACAAACCGGCGACTGGGTGTTGGGCGCCCAAGGCTCATCGATGCGCGAGGGCAATGAAGGCTATCCCGTCTGGTTCTGTGGCACAAGTCACAGAAAATTTTAATGGTGGTCACAGGAGGAAGTATATATATGATATGATATGATAATGTGTCACAATACACAGTGCATCGCACCCTGCTGCGTATGGGGCTGTGTAGCCGCAGGCCGGTCGGAGTGCCCATGATGACATAATGTTTTGGCTCATCAGTGTGTGTATGCGAATAAACTTACTGATCTGTATGCAAAAAAAAAGGAATCTCACTGTACCTTGGTACACGTGATAATAAAGAAACCAATGAAGCATCGCACCATTGTTAGTTTAGTTTAGTTTAGAGATACAGTGCGGAAACAGGCCCTTCAAGTCCGTGCCGACCAGCAATCCCCACACACTAACACTATCCTACACACTAAGGATAATCTACAATTTTACCAAAACCAATTAACCTACAAACCTGAACGTCTTTGGAGTGTGGGAGGAAACCGGAGCACCCGGAGAAAACCCACGCAGGTCACAGGGAGAATGTATAAAATCCGTACAGACAGCGCCCATGGTCAGGATTGAACCGGGGTCTCTGGCGCTGTGAGGCAGCAATTCTACCACTGCACCATTGTGCCGCCCCTATGTCTTCTTATATGTCTTCTCCAACAGTTGATGACAGGGGCAGCAGTGGGCAGAAATGTGCACACCTTCAAATGACCAGTAACATGTCCACTTTTCAAATTCTGATCAGGGTCTCAACTTTCTCTTCCACTGCCTGTAGTTTTTTTTTAATCTCCTTGAAGACAAAACCAAATTTCTTCCTTTTGCTTGAAGGCACATTTGTTTTTTTTAGCTTGACATTATGTGATGATGCTTTCTGGACACTCCTTCAAGTATTTGATGTATTTCCTCTGAGTAACTCAAATGCCACCTTGACTATTAAATGTGGCCTCTGAAACACTGGGTGTGTAATCTTCTAAGAATCTGAGGTTGTGATCAACTATGTGTATGTTGCTATAAATAGTTCAATACTGACACTTCCAGACACTGCTTGTCGGCCCCTTGGGTGACAGTGGAGCAGCGGTAGAGCTGCTATCTCACAGCACCAAAGACCCGAGTTCAATCCTAACTTCGGGTGCTGTCTGTGTGGATGTGAGAGGAATGTTGTATATCAACAACTAGAGAGTAGTCTTGAGCTACAAACTACCTCATCCGAGACCATCGGACTATCTTTAATCGGACTTTACTAGACTTTATCTTGCGCTACACGTTATTCCCTGTATCCTGTATCTGTACACTGTGGATAGCTCGATTGTAATCATGCATAGTCTATCTGCTGACTGGTTAGCCCGCAACAAAAGCTTTTCACTGTAGCTCAGTACAAGAGACAATAAACAAAACTAACTAACTCTGTACGTTCTCTCTGTGACCACGTGGGTTTCCTCTGGGTGCTCCAATTTAAATACTCTATTTGGACTGGAGGCCTGTGGCTAATGGCGTGTCTCGGGGTTTGGCGCTGGGCCCATTGTGGTTTGTCATCTATAATCAATGATTTGGATGAGAATGTACATGGCATGCACGATAAGCAAATTTGCAGATGACACAGAGGTGGGTGGTATTGTAGAGAGTGAAGATGGTTATCACAAAGTGCGGTGAAGATTTACGAGGATGTTGCCAGGACTCGAGGGCCTGAGCTCTAGGGAGAGGTTGAGCAGGCTAGGACTCTATTACTTGGAGCGCAGGAGGATGAGGGATGATCTTATAGAGGTGGACAAAATTATGAGAGGAATAGATCGTGTAGACGCACAGAGTCTCTTGCCCAGGGTAGGGAAATCGAGAACCAGAGGACATAGGTTTAAGGTGAGAGGGGATAAGCCAGGTTTAGAGGGATATGGGCCAAATGCAGGCAGGTCGTTCTAGTATAGATGGGACATGTTGGGCGGTGTGGGCAAGTTGGGGCTTGTTTCCATGCTGCATGACACTATGATTCTCCCTGCAGCTAAAATCTGCTGATCCAGTCATTGATTTATATTAGCTAGTGTCACCCCTGTTGATGCCATTATGTCACTGATGCACAAAGGGTAATCTGGATTTACCTGAAGGTTTCATTCAATAACTGGTTGTGTTTAGAGAAACATGGACATGTGGGTATATGTTTCCTGTGATGTTTGGAATAATTTAGATATCAGGCATTGGGCAGAACATTAGAAAGTCTTTGCTTGCATGTGATAGGGTTTAGAAGAGTTTAAAGAGGACTCGATTGAAACATATAGGACCCCGAAAGGTCCCGACAGGATAAATGTGAAAGTCTCTTCCTCTCGTTTAGTGTAGTTTAGTTTAGTTTAGAGATACAGCATGGAAACAGGCCCTTCGGCCCACTGAGTCCATGCCGTCCATCGATCACACTGGTTCCATGTATTCCCATTGTTTCATCCGTTCCCTGCATACTAGGAGCTATTTACAGAGGGTCGATAACCCACAAACTCACACATCTTTGGGATGTGGGAGGAAACCGGAGCACCCGGAGGAAACAGGAAGAAGATGCAAACTCCGCACAGACAGCACCCGATGCCACGATTGAACCCGGGTCTCCGGCGTTGTGAGACAGCAGCTCTACCAGCTGCACCACTGGTTAATGCCAAGGTCTATTCCTCCTGTGTGGGAGAATGTAAAACTAGAGGTCACTATTTATTAATAAAGAGTTGCCTGTTAGGTTTTTTTTCACAAGAAGTTCATGAATCTTTGGAAATCTCTGCCCCATCGGCTGATGAAAAGGGAACATTTTTAAGACAGTGGTGTAGATGGATGCTTGACAAGCAAGGACACAGAACATAGAACACAGCACAGTACAGCACAGGGAACAGGCCCTTCGGCCCAAAGTGTCTGTGCCCAACATGATGCCAAGACCAACTGCCTGCCTGCACATAATCCATGTCCCTCCAATCCCTGCATATTCATGTGCCTATCCAAACGTCTGTTAAATGCCACTCACCACCACCCCTAGCAGCCTGCTCCAGTCACCCACCATCTGTGTAAAGAACTTGCCTCACACATCTCCTTTAAACATTGCCCCTCTCACTTTGAAGCCGGGGTGTTCCAGAGAAAACAGTCAAAGTCCATCCAACCTCTCATTGTTGCTAATAGGGCGGTCACGGTGGCTCAGCGGTAGAGTTGCTGCCTTACAGTGAATGCAGCGCCGGAGACCCGGGTTCGATCCTGACTACGGGCGCCGTCTGTACGGAGTTTGAACGTTCTCCCCGTGATCTGCGTGGGTTTTTTCCGAGATCTTCGGTTTCCTCCCACACTCCAAAGACATTCAGGTTTGTAGGTTAAGTGGCTTGGTAAATGTAAAAATGGTCCCTAGTGGGTGTAGGATAGTGTTAATGTACGGGGATCGCTGGGCGGCACGGACTTGGTGGGCCGAAAAGGCCTGTTTCCGGCTGTATATATATGATATGATATGATAGTACCCTACCCCCAATACCATGCGCTCTAATTTTGCCCACTAATCTCCTATGTGGGACCTTGTCATATAACATCACGGCTAAACTGTATGTCATCTTAACTCCTGTATCCTTGGTAACCTTGAACCTTGGATATGGAGGCTTTGGAAAGAGCACTTGGAAATATTCAAAGCAATTTGTTGGAATTACTGAAGGAGTAATCGGTGTGTGGGCAGAGGTGAGATTAAAACCAGTGGGTGCACTAAGTTCAGATTTCTGATGACATTTGATGAGATCGCACTTCAAAGGTCAGAACAGATATTGGAGATATGGAGAATAGACTTGCAGGAAAAAGGAAAGGCACAGTGTTGCAACGTGTCACGTTGCTGCCGCACATCGCCAGACACCTGGGTTCGATCCCGACTACGGCTGCTGTCTGTACGGAGTTGAACGGAGATGAGGAAAAACTTTTTCAGTCAGAGAGTTGTAAATCTGTGGAATTCTCTGCCTCAGAGGGCAGTGGAGGCCAATTCTCTGAATGCATTCAAGAGAGAGCTAGATAGAGCTCTTAAGGATAGCGGAGTCAGGGGGTATGGGGAGAAGGCAGGAACGGGGTACTGATTTAGAATGATCAGCCATGATCACATTGAATGGTGGTGCTGGCTCGAAGGGCCGAATGGCCTCCTCCTGCACCTATTGTCTATTGTCTATTGTGAAAAGCTTTTTGTTGAGTGCTATCCAGTCAGTGGAAAGCTATACATAATTACAATCGAGTTGTCCACAGTGTACATATACAGGATAAAGGGAATAATGTATAGTGCAAGATAAAGTCCGATTAAAGGTAGTCCAAGGGTCTCTAATCAAATCCAAAGGTCTCCAATGAGCTTGTACGTTCTCCCTGTTCACCGGGTGCCCCGGTTTCCTCCCACAGAAAGAAAAGCAGGTTTGTAGGTTAATTGGCTTCAGTAAAAATTGTAAATTGTCCCTGGTGTGTAGGATAGTGCTGGTATACGGGGTGATTGCTGGCTGGCATGGACTCGGTGGGCCGAAGGGCCTGTTTCCATGCTGAATCTGCTGAAGTCTGCTTAATAATACTTGTTGTAGGAAAAATGTTCAAAGGCATTGTTAAGGATGCTGTTATGAAAGGGCACTTGGAAATATTTAAAGCAATGTATCGGAGTTCCTAGAGGTCACCTGTGTGTGGGTGGAGGAGAGAGGAAAACAAGTTTCCTCATGACAGTTGATGAGGTACACATCAAAGGTCACAGCGGAAAATGAAAGGCCGTGATCTAGGCGATATGGATAAAAGATTTGCAGGAAAAAGGAAAGGCACAATGGGGCAGCGGTAGAGTTGCTGCCTTACAGCGCCAGAGACCCAGGTTTGATCCTGACTACGGGTGCAGTCTGTACGGAGTTTGTACATTCTCCCCGTGACCACGTGGGTTTTCTCCGGGTGCTCCAGTTTCCTCCCACATTCCAAAGACGTAGAGATTTGAAGGCTACTTGGCTTCAGTAAAATTGTAAGGATAGTGTTGGTGTGTAAGGTAGTGTTCTGGTGTGAGATAGTGCCCCGCTGGTCGGGGCAGGCTCGGTGGGCCGAAGGGGCCTGTTTCTGTGCCCTATCTCTAAAGTCTAAAGCTGTGGCTTCCTTCCCCCTTTCAGTCTAGTTCCTTTCTTTTTGTTTGCCTCAGCTTCAAGTGAGTCACACTGGCTGAGTCAGAGAAGGAATTCAACACAATACTTGTGCCACTTCTCCTTTAACTCCGGTTCAAGAAAGGTTTTGTTTTTGATTTTCCGATGACGCAGCACACTCGCCAAAAATACTCTAATCCACATAAATTCCAGGTCTAATTCTGTCTCCATGCTGTAATAGCTTATTTTGGATGATAAAATAACATAGGATATCCTGAATATTATCCATGAACCTTGTGACATCTCGACAAGATGTTTCCAGTTGCGCCCACTGTTTTTCCTTGTGTGTCTTTTCAAGTATCTGATTTTCACTTAGTTTAATTATACGTCATGGAAACAGGTCCTTTGGCCCAACTCGATCTTATCAAACAAGTTGACTACCTCAGCTGGTCCTGTTTGATGGGTTTGGCCCACATCCTTTAGACTTCAGACATTAGACATTAGAGCTACAGTGTGGAAACAGGCCCTTCGACCCACCAAGTCCGTGCCATCCAGTGATCCCCGTACACTAGCACTACCCTACATACTAGGGACAACTTACAATTTTTTTTACCAAAACCAATTACCCTATAAACCTGTATGTCTTTGGAGTGTGGGAGGAAACTAGAGCACCTGGAGAAAATGGAGAAAAAGAGAAGAGTTGGTCTTGGTATCATGTTTGGCACAGACATCGTGGGCCGAAGGGCCTGATCTTGTGCGGTATTGTTCTATGTTCTATAAAAGGGATGACAATGAGAGATGATGCTCATTGATTGATGATTTTTGTTTTTTTTACCTACAGATCTGTACGTCTTTGGAGTATGAGAGGAAACCGGAGCACCTGAAAAAACAACCACCAGGTGGCGCCAGCAATGGCTGCCTCGCCAACAGTCTGCCCGTCCTTTCCTTTGTGTTTTAGTTGTATGTGTTAAATGTCTGTTTTTAGTGTTCTTTAGCTTGTTTTTAGGTGGGAGGTGGGGGGGAAACTTTCTCTAATATCTTACCTTGACAGAGATGCGATTTTTTTCCGTATCTTATCTCTGTCCACACTGCGGCCTAACGTCGAGGAGTTGGCGGCCTTCGCTGGACACCAATTTTGAGAGCTCCCCCGCGGGTGCCTGCGGGACTTTAACATCGCGGAGCCCGTGATCCCTTTGCCAGGGATCGACCTCGGAGCTCCAACCGGGGATGCTTGAGGACATTAACATCACGGAGCCCGCGGTCTCTGGTCAGAGACCGACTTCAGGAACTCCAAGCTGCGGGAGTTTCGACCGCCTCGACGCGGGAGCTTCGATCATTCCGACACGGGAGCTTCGATCGCCCCGACACGGGAACTTCGATCGCCCCGACGCAGGAGCTTCGACCATTGGCTGCGGGAGCTTTGACCACCCCGATGGATGGTTCGACTGCCCCGACTGCGGGAGAATAAAGAGGAAGAAGTTTGGTCTTTTTTGCCTTCCATCACAGTGAGGAATGTGGGGAATCTGCTGTGGTGGATGTTTATGTTAACTTTTATGTAGTTGTGTGTCTTGTTGCTTTTTTTTTCTCCATATGGCTGTATGGTAATTCGCATATCACTGTGCCTTAATTGGTACATGTGACAATAAAAGACCTTTGAAACATTTGGTCACAGAGAGAGCGTACAAACTCCCGACAGACAGCACCCGTTGTCAGGATGGAACCCAGGTCTCTGGCAGCAACTCTACCACAGCGCCACTGTGACACTCGCTAGATCCTTACTACCGATGTACCTGTCCAAATATTCTTCAAACATCGTAAATGTACCCACCTCTACTACTTCCTCTGGTGACTCTTTCCATATTCCGACCTCAAAGATGAAAGGTTAACCTCTCGACCCCTTTAAATCTTTACCCTCTCACACCTTAAAACTCTGCCCAGTAGTTTTAGACTCCTCTATGCTGGGAAAGAAAACCTGTGACCATCCACTTTATTGATGTTGCTCGTGATTTTATACCTCCGCCTCCACCTGCATCACTTCTGGTGGCTACACAATTTGCAACTGCTCTATACTCGAGCTGAACAATTCACAACTCTTCATCTTTTTGGGCTTACACCTGTCTTTTCATCCCTGGCCTTTGTCCAACAATCTGCCTATCCAATAACCACCTCGCCCGTGCTCACCCATTACCAGCCATACTCGTCATAGTCCCAGTTACAATGCTTTTTATAATCTCCAGTGTTCCTGGGCATTTGGCTTGCTGAACTAGGCTGTTACATTCTGTTATATACTTGTGGAATAAATCTTAGGTTTGTTCCCATCGATACCTCTACATCCTTTGGAAGGTTGAGGAGATTCGGTAAATCGATGAAACATAGAAACATAGAAACATAGAAAATAGGTGCAGGAGTAGGCCATTCGGCCCTTCGAGCCTGCACCGCCATTCAATATGATCATGGCTGATCATCCAACTCAGTATCCCGTACCTGCCTTCTCTCCATACCCCCTGATCCCTTTAGCCACAAGGGCCACATCTAACTCCCTCTTAAATATAGCCAATGAACTGGCCTCAACTACCTTCTGTGGCAGAGAATTCCACAGATTCACCACTCTCTGTGTGAAAAATAAAACTGTCTTAGACTTCTACGGGTGTCCAGTCGAGAACATGTTGACTGGTTGATTTATTCACAAAATGCTGGAGTAACTCAGCAGGTCAGGCAGCATCTCGGGAGAGAAGGAATGGGTGACGTTTCGGGTCGAGACCCTTCTTGACTGGTTGCATGTTGACTGGTTGCATCACTGGTTCAACAACTGGAACGCTCAGGATGAAGAAGACTGCAAAAGGTGGTGGACACTGCCCAGTCCATCACGGGTAACCGACCTCCCCACCATCGAAGGGATCTGCAGGAGTCGCTGCCTCAAAAAGGCAGCAAGCGTCATCAGAGACCCACACTGCTCTAATTTAACCCCTGCCATCGGGAAGAAGGTATAAGAGCCTGAAAACTGTAACGCCCAGGTTCAGGAATAGCTTCTTCCCAACAACCATCGGGCTATTGAACACTGGGAACTCACACTAAACTCTAAACTACCAACTGCCTGGGTTGCACGAGGGACTTTGGGCATTGTTTTGTTTTTACACTATGTTGGGTTTTGTAATTCGTTTTTTAACAACTTAAAAAATAAACAACTTTCCTTTATTTTTCGGGATACAGCGCAGAGACAGGCCCTTCAGCCCACCGACCAGCGATCCCCGTACACTAATACTATCCTACACACACCAGGGACAATTTACAATCTTTACTAAAGGTATCTTTGCCCTGCGCTGCCCTTGGTTGTTATATTATATAATGAGTACAGTGTTTACAAACCAAAGGTAGACACAAAATGCTGGAGTAACTCAGCTGGGACAGGCGGCATCTCTGGCAGAGAAGGAATGGGTGGCGTTTCGGGTCGAGACTCGTCTTGTGCTGCTGCAAGTAATCATTTTGTTGTTCCGTTTCGGTACTTATGACAATAAAGCACTCTTGACCCATTTGGCACTTGACTGGGTTCCTTTTCAGCAAGGCTGGTTTGTCAACAGCTTAAAGTGCTGTCTGTTCAAGTGGTTTTCTCTGCTGCAAACAGCACAGTCTATTGGGGAGAAATCAGTCACTCACAAGAAACCCAAGGTGCTCTGTGCAAAACCATAATCTCACTATAAGTTTTTCGTATAATCATGAATCAGCAATAACTTGCCTAAATACCAGACCGCAAACTCACTCACCCTCAGCCTCCCTGCCCTCTGAGGCAATGGGGGAATGGAATTTGATACAAACACGGGAGGCATACTTTCACTTTGCCAATCTATTCCATGCCTGATCAGAAATGTTCCTCTTCTGATCTCAGCCATGGGATCCTGTGCAATTTGGAGGCCCTGCCTGCTCTCGTGATCTCCATCGCTCAATGCTGGGAGTCAAGGTCAAGAAAGCATCAGGTCTGTGGAAGTAGCACTCCCTCTCAATAGCGGGGAAAGGATTTGCTCATCGGGAATGAGGTGCTCTCGTGGCTGCCATACTTGGTGCAAGTGTGGCCCGTCCCCACTCCTATAGTCATAGAGTGATACAGTGTGGTAACAGGCCCTTCGGCCCAACTTGCCCACACCGGCCAACATGTCCCATCTACATTAGTCCCACCTGCCCGCATTTGGTCCATATTCCTCCAAACCTGTCCTATCCATGTGCCTGTCTAACTGTTTCTTAAACCTCGCGATAGTCCCTGCCTCAACTACCTCCTCCGGCAGCTTGTTCCACACACCCACCACCCTTTGTGTGAAAAAGTTACCCCTCAGATTCGTATTAAATCTTTTCCCCTTCACCTCAAACCTGTGTCTTCTGGTTCTCCATTCCCCTAATCTGGGCAGGAGACGCTGTGCATCTACCCGATGCATTCCTCTCACGATTTTGTACACCTCTATAAGGTCACGCCTCATGCCTCATGCCCCTCACCCCTATGCCTCAGCGATCGCCCAGGCCGTCTTCCGTTCATCTGGGGGTCAAAGACGGACCGGGTCCGACGGGTGGCGATGCACAAGTTGGTGGCGGACAATGGGGGCAAAAGCATGCCCAATGTTGCCCTCACCCTGATGGCAACCTTTGTGTGTGGCTGCATCAGGCATAGCGTAGAGCCAACGCACGTGGGCACCAAGTGTCACTACCTGCTGAGGGTCTACCTGTCAGCTGGATATTGCCGCACCACCTGCCCTTTGTGGAAAGGTTCTTCCGGGCCAACACCTTGGACCACAAGTCCATCAGGCAGTGGTCAGCACGGAACGTCCTGCTGGCACTGCAGGGAAATGACTTGGGGCGGCACAGTGGTGCAGCGGTAGAGTTGCTGCCTTATAGCGGATGAATATTAACTTCTCTAACTTCAAGTAGCCCTTGCTTTCCCTCTCTCTCTCCATCCCTCCCCCTTCCTAGTTCTCTGACCTGTCTGGCCGCCCCCCTGATTAAATGTTATCTCTGTATGCTGAGTTGTCCACTTCTCCTCGAACTGAGATGAGGAAAAACTTTTTCAGTCAGAGAGTTGTGAATCTGTGGAATTCTCTGCCTCAGAAGGCAGTGGAGGCCAATTCTCTGAATGCATTCAAGAAAGAGCTAGATAGAGCTCTTATGGATAGTGGAGTCAGGGGGTATGGGGAGAAGGCAGGAACGGGGTACTGATTGAGAATGATCAGCCAAGTCAAATTTATTTGTCACATACACATACACGATGTGCAGTGAAATGAAAGTGGCAATGCCTGCGGATTGTGCACAAAAAAGAATTACAGTTACAGCATATAAATAAAGTTAATAAGTTACTATAGTGTAGACAAGAATTTAGTCTCTGGAGTTATAAAAGTTGACAGTCCTGATGGCCTGTGGGAAGAAACTCCGTCTCATCCTCTCCGTTTTCACAGCGTGACAGCGGAGGCATTTGCCTGATCGTAGCATCTGGAACAGTCCGCGCCATCACATTGAATGGCGGTGCTGGCTCGAAGGGCCAAATGGCCTCCTCCTGCACCTATTGTCTATTGTCCTCGCTAACAATGATCTATTCCCCATTTTCCTTAAACCCACATCCCCTTTGATGTCTCGTTTTTCACACCTTAGACTTCCATATCTCAGTGTCTCCCTCTCCCCTGACTCTCAGTCTGAAGAAGGGTCTCGACCCGAAACACGACCCGTTCCTTCTATCCAGAGATGCTGCCCGTCCCGCTGAGTTACTCCAGCGTTTTGTGTCTATCTTCGGTGCAAGCCAGCATCTGCAGTTCCTTCCTGCACCTCCAGGGTGAGGTGTTTTGCCGAAGCCATTGAGCCGCTGGATATCATAATCAGAGCAGAGGGAGTTTTTGGGTGACTAATATCACTGCCATACAAGGTAAGAGAAGAGGCGCGGTCACATAGTAATCTCTCCGCCCAGTTTCTCTCGCTCTCTCGGGCTGACGCACGCCGTATTGTAGAGCGATGTCACATGCCAAACCAGCGTGGGGCTTTCCTTGAACCAAATCACAGAGGTCGCTCCATAAAAGCTGCAAGAGACAGTCTCACAGACCAACGTGCTGGAGAGCAGGAACGAGCCCGCACAGCGACGGCCACACAAAGTGACAACCGGAGCCGCAGGAAATCAACAATAATGTATCCAAAGGTAATTTCAGTGATATTGATCCGCAAGGAACTTGCTCAGACTGTTCCTGGCGCTTGCCTTCTTAGCCTAGAAGTTGAGTTTTAAAATGAAAAATAACTGTTATCTAATGTTTTAGCCGGGATGCTTTGATATTTTTTTTTACACCCTCTTAGTTCTGCTGTTTGTTTGCAACATGTAGAACTATTAAAGCTTTGCTATGTTTTTGCAACGTTCAGTCAGTGGGGGAAAAAAAAAAGGTGTCGCCATCTAGTTTTGTTCCTGAAATTATTCTTTCGTTTCTTAGATAATACAGGGGCTTGTACTTTTCTCCTATTTAGCGCTTGCGTACGTGCAGGGGCTCAGGGAGTGTTCGTCTCTGGGACGTGAGAGTAGTCCACTGCCTGTCTACACAACGCTGTGTGACAGAGTCGAGAGGGATTTCCTTCAACAAGCATCTGATCGAGGGGCTGAAATCTTACCTGGGCAAAATAGGGAGATTTAATGCAGTAAAATCTCCTAGGAAGAGCGGGCACTAAAGTCCAACTGATCCAGTCAATCTGCAGAGAAGGGATTGTGTCACCCAGTTTATTCGACTCCTGTTCAACGTTGAACTGTTTAAATTATCATCATGTTTTTGTGGATTTTGCTCGTTCTCCCTGCGACCGCGTGGGTTTTCTTCAGGTGCTCCCGTTTCCTTCTACCAACCGAAGACCTGCGGGTTTTGTAGGTTAATCCTAGGGTTGTCCTAGGTTTTACAGGACTTTGGTTAGGCTGCATTTTGGAGTATTACATGCGGGTTTGGTTGCCGCGTTATAGGTCGGGTTTGGAGACTTTGGAGAGGGTGAAGCGGAGGTTTACCAGAACGATGCCTGGATTCAAGTGTATTAGGGAGAGGTTGGAAGGATTTGGATTGTTTTCGCTGGAAAACTGGAGGTTGAAGGGAGGCATGACAGATGCCTATGTGGAGGGGAAGAAAATACCGTTGAATGCTCCATACAGGAGTCTGAAGAAAGTTCCTGATCCCAGTCCCCCAACCATGTTCTCCACAGATGCTGCCTGACCCGCTGAGTTACTCCAGCACTTGGTGTCCATGTCCAGGTTAGACCCATGCAAGTCCCCTGGTCCTAGCTGCTGAGCACACCTGACTTTAGGTAGCGCCCTTCCACATCCTCTGGCATATTGTTTATTTCCCCAAATTGTCCATTTGTTCCACTCTCACTCACCACCACCACCACCCCCCCCCCCCCCCCCCGTCTCTCACTCGCCCCTCCCCTTCTAGTCTCTGTATGTCTCTCTCTCCAACGCTACCTTATCACGATAGAGTTGTTGGAGGAACTCAGCGGGTCAGGCAGCATCAGTGGAGGGAAGACACTAAATTCTGCAGTAACTCAGGCAACATTTGTGGCGGGGGAAATGCAAAGTGCTGGAGTAACTCAGCGGGCCAGGCAGCATCCCTGGAGAGAATGGACAGGTGAGGTTTCGGGTCGGGTCCCTCCTTCAGACCGAAAGGTCCCTACCACCCGAAATGTTGCCTGTCCATCCCCCCCACAGATGCTGTCTGGCCCGCTGAGTTCCTCCAGCACCTTGTGATTTGCTCAAGATTCCAGCATCTGCAGTTCCTCGTGCCTGCATCTTCGCTGCTGTTTTCGAGTCGACCTTTCTGTCGTGTCTCTGTGTCTCTCCCCCCACCACCCCCCCCCCCCCCCCCGGCTCTCTCTCTCTCCCCCCCCCTTCTCACCCATGCCATCTAGCTACCTTACCAAGAGCACATCGCCTATGCCCACATTGGTGGATGGAGAGGTGGTCATTGTCAGAGGTGCATCGTTTGGTGGGACCATTGCACCCATGTGCACTTGTCCAGGCCAAGGTCAAAGATCCCAGAGCGCTTTGGGATGAAAGGCTCCACTCGAGTGGTGTTTCCGGGTTCGCTGGGCTAATCATTCCTTTAATTGAGCTTGTGGAATCTCTCCGATCTTCCTTGTCTGCCTACAAAGCCATAGTCCCGGAGCCTTTGAGGTGACGCATTGTCTGCGGATAATCTTTGAAATCGCTGGTCTCTCTGCCAGTAAGAAGTGTCAACTGGAAGTAGAGGTGTTGAGAACGTGACCTTTCGAGGGGCTTGCAGCCCAGGGGGGGTTTGTTTTAAAACTAAAAATAAAGTGAATCAATTATTTACAATGTGTACAAGTAAAAACAAACCCCACCCCGCCGTAATACAAGTAAAACAAATACTCTTAATACTGAGCAATGCATTACCATGTGTTGGAAGGAACTGCAGGTGCTGGTTTAAACTGGATCAACATTAAAAAAAACTGGAGTAACTCAGCGGGACAGGCAGCATCTCTGGAGAGAAGGAATGGGTGATGTTTTGGGTCGAGACACTTCTTCAGACTAGTCAGGATAAAAGGGAAACGAGAGATTTAGACAATGATGTAGCGAGATAATGAATGAGAGATATGCAAAAAAAGTAACGATGATAAAGGAAACAGGCCATTATTTCACCATTGCAGTCCATGGTTGGGGTAACCCAGACAGCACGTTGAGGGCAGTGCTCAGGTGAACAGTGGCCTGTTCTTGGTAACAGTTTAACTCACTTATGTTAATAGTTACATAGACCATGCTGGGACAATTTATAGAGGCATGCAGAACAGGGCCTGAGGACTCGTGGGCCTGAGCTATTGGGGGGGGGAGGGGGTTGTGCAGGGTAGGACTTTATTCCCTAGAGCGCAGGAGGATGAGGGGTGATCTTATAGAGGTGTACAAAATCATGAGTGGAATAGATCAGTTAAGCCCACAGGGTCTCGTGCCCAGAGTAGGGAAATCGAGAACCAGAGGACATAGATTTAAGGTGAGGGGTGGGGGGAAAGATTTAATAGGAACCTGAGGGGTAACCTTTACACACAAAGGGTGGTGGGTGTGTGGAACAAGCTTATTTATTACGAGCTCGTATAAACTGTTTATTGCCAAGGCACTGAGTACAAGTGAAGAAAGCGTGCTGGGACAGTATAAAACTTTAATCGGGCTACAGCTGGACCACTGTGTACATTTCTGGTCACCTACATTAGCAACAGGGAGAGGTTGGATAGACGTGGATGGTTTCCCCTGGAATACTGGAGGTTGAAGGGAGACCTGAGAGAAGTATATAAAAGTAGGAGAAACTTACGTGGTCACAGGAAGAATGTGTAAACTCCACACAGAAAACACTTGAGGTTAGCATTGAACCTGGGTCACTGGCGCTGTGAGGCAGCAGCTCTACCTGCTGCACCACCTAGTAGTGGACCACGTACTATGTAACATTGCAAATGAAAGTCTGGCATGACTTGTTGAACCGAAATGCAATTTAAAGTAAGTTTTTTTCCCCCCCAGTTGATTCATTGCCTGACCTTTTACTACAGAAGCCTAAATTTGAATCTCAATCAGACTGAGGTGAAAGGTTTGGATTAAAATCATCAGGCTTTTGCCCGATATGGATCAGTTTGGTCTTTGGCCCAGTGGGCTTACCTGATCTATTCCACTCATGGTAAGAGTTGCTGCCTCACAGTGCCAGAGACCCGAGTTCGATCCTGACTATGGGTGCTGTCTGTATGGAATTTGTACGCTATCCCTGTGACCGCGTGGGTTTTCTCCGGGTGCTCTGGGTTCCTCCCACATTCCAAAGACGCGCAGGTTGGTAGGTTAATTGGCCCTCTGTAAATTGTCCCTAGTGTGTAGGATAGAACTAGTGTAAGGGTGTCGTCGGTCAGTGGGCCATAGGGTCGGTTTCCACGTTGTATGTCTAAACTAAACTAAATTAAAGTTCCACGTCTTTTTCACGGAACACGCGGCTGGGATCACAACAATCTGGGAATGTTTACTCAAGCACTTTCAGTATTTTATCTCAAAAATTCAGTCTGAAGCAGGGTCTCGACCCGAAACGTCACCCATTCCCTTTCCCCTAGATGCTGCCTGACCTGCTGAGTTACTCCAGCATTTTGTGATACCGTATAATTCCAGAAGCTTCCGCCAACACCTCACGAACAATAGGACTGTTTTAAGCAAAGGCAATTTTTTCCATGTTTACTTGGAATACAATGGTCAACTAAATCTAGTGGAACCATTAATTAGCTTTGCATCCTGCAGTGATTTTAAACATGTGTGGAAAGGAACTACAGATCTTGGCCTGAAGCATCATCCATTCCCTTCTCTCCAGATATGCTGCCTGTCTCGCTGAGTTACTCCAGCATTTTGTGTCTATTTGCAGTGTAAACCAGCATCTGCCATTCCTTCCCACACATATGCAGATCTTTTCGTTTAGAGATAAAGTGTGGAAACAGGCCCTTCGGCCCACCAGGTCTGTGCCGTCCAGTGATCCCCGCACGCTAACACTATCCTATGCATTAGGGACGATTTACAATTTTACCGATCCAATTAACCTATAAACCTGTATGTCTTTGGAGTGCGGGAGATAACTGGAACAGCTGGAGAAAACCCACGCAGGTCACTGGGAGAACGTACAAGCTCTGTACAGACAGCACCTTTAGTCAGGATCGAACTCGGGCTTCTGGCGCTGTAAGGCAGCAACTTTACCACTGTGCCGCCCTTAACAGATGCTGGTTTATACCGAAAATAGACACAAAATGCTGGGCTCAGTGGGTCAGACAGCATCTCTAGGGATAAAAAGAATGGGCGACATTTCGGGTTGGGACCTTTCTTCACTACTAGTTCCACTGTTCGCATCCTCATTATCACCTCTTCCCCAACCTACAATGGGCCATTATGGGCTCCACCCTTCCTTGGTCACCTGTTGCCGGCCCTGCTTTTTCCTTACTTCCCATTCCTTCCCCTCCCCTCTACTTTCAGTCCGAAGAAGGGTTCCGACCCGAAATGTCACCCATCCTTTTTATCTAAAGATGTTGCCTGACAGATCTAAAGGTTGAACAGACAGATGTTAAATGAATTGTCTATTGTGCAGTTGAGTTGTAAAATCTAGGGGAATTTGATGGGAAAGTAAAGAGATGCGATTGCGGGTACAATAGTTGATTCTTTAAAAGTGCTGGAGTAACTCAACGGGTCAGGCAGCATCTCTGGAGAACATGGCGAGGCGGCGTCTCGGGTTGGGACTGATTGTGGTGATCGGGGAGGGTGAAGAAAGCCGAGAGTGGGGAGGGGCAGGACACAGCCTGGTAAGTGATGGGTAGATACAGCTGAGGGTGGAGGAGGTTGAACAGACAGATGGTTGGACAAAGGCCAGAGATGAAAAGACAAAAGGTGTGAGATAAGGAGAGAAGGGGTGTGAATTGTGAAGCCAGAGGAAGGAATCTTGGTCGGAGGGGAGGGGAGAAATGGGTACCTGTCCAGGTGGGTCACGGGGAGAGGGGGAGGGGGGGGGAGAAGAGGGGTGGTGTGTAGGTTAGTTACCTAAAATTGGAGAATTCAATGTTCATACTGCAGGGTGTAAGCTGCCTAATTGTCTATGTGGACTGAATGATTTTATGACTCTAACCACGAATGGGGTTGTAATGCGTCCTTGGTGCGACACAGCAGTAGTGTTGCTGCCTTCCAGCACCAGAGACTCGGGTTCAACCTTGATTACGGGTGCTGTTTGCACAGTTTGTACGTATTCCCTGTGAACGTTGGGGTTTTCTCTGGGTGCTCCGGTCTCTTCCCACACTCCAAGGACGTACGGGTTTGTAGATTAATTGGCTTCTGTAAACTCTCCCCAGTGTGGTGGAGAGAACCAGTGTTCGGGGTGATCGCTGGTTGGTGCGGACCCGGTGGGCTGAAGGACCTGTTTCACACTGTATCTCTCAACTAAACTGCACAACCTTGAGCTCAAGAAATATTTGGGGAGCTGAAGTAATTGTCTATCGTCTAATTACCAACAAAATCCATGTGTAGGACAGAACTGCAGATTCTGGTTAACACCCAAGATGGACGACCCAAAATGCTGGAGTAACTCAGCGGGTCAGGAAGCATCTCTGGAGGAAAAGAATAGGTGATGTTTCAGGTCGAGAACCTCCTTCAGATTATGTCTGACTATGATGATGACAGTGTTTGTCTGTCTACCAACAAAATCCATCTGGTAAAGTGGCAAAGCCGTATACCTGCACTGACCTACATGCAGCACCTGATCTAGATTGCATGCATTGTTGTTGTGGGAAAAACAGAACCATCTGCAAACACCCAGACATAAAGTCCCTGAACGAAGGAGTATTTTTTTTAATGCACACTGCCTTGGGCCAGATGAGCCTGAATCACCTGTCCTGTATCACTGCGCCTGGTGAATGTGTTCCCCACATTCTGCTCCTGCTAAATGAGCCCTTTGCATCCACACAGATCCAGGTGGCCACCGCAGGTGGGAGCTGAGAACTAGTGTCTGCTGTCTTGATTTATGTTCACTTCAGATAAGCTGCGTCTGATTGCAAAACGCTCTGTACTTTGCTGTCTCCCAGTGCGTCCACACCTGTGCTACAGGGTAGATAGAAAGCAAGCTCGCACCTGCTTTTTAAAAAAAAAACGTTCTTGCACCGAGGGAGCCTAGATTTAAATATCACCTTTCATAACCGCTGAATAGCCTAAAGTGTTTTGCAAATACTTGTCTTATGCAGTTGCTATGTTATGACAGAGCATGTTTAGCATGGGCAGACTCCCGACAGGCTTTAAACCTGTTTGAGTGGTGTTCGCTGAGAGGCAAGTATAGGATAAGATATCAAGGGCGACACAGTGACGCAGCAGTGAAGATGCTGCCTGACAACACCAGGGACCCGAGTTCAATCCTGTCATGGGGTGCTGTCTGTACGGACAGTCAGAACCTTTTTTTCCCCCAGTTTTGAAAACAAATACCAGAGGGCATAGCTTTAAGGTGAGAGGGTTTGGAGGAGGTATGCAGGGCAAAGTGGAGCACCCGGAGAAAGCCTTCATGGTCACTGGGCGAACATACAAACCACACGCACTCACTCACACTCTCACACACTCACTCTCACATACTCACTCACATACTCACACACACACACACACACACACTCACATACTCACACACACACACACACTCACATACACACACACACACACTCACTCACACACTCTCACTCACTCACTCTCTCACACTCTCACTCACACTCTCACTCACTCACTCACACACACACAGCACCCGAGGTCAGGATTGAACCCGGGTCTAGTGCTGTGAGGCAGCAGCTCAACCCGTTGTGCCACTGTACCACCCTACCTGTGCTGAGTATTTCTGCATCATTATTTGTGGAACACCTTTCATCACTAACACTTGCCCGTTTCCTGACTCGCTTTTATCTCTGACCCCAATATTACCGCGATCAGTGGTTTTGTTCCTGTGTTGGTACGCGCTGGCACAGCACACCAATACCTAATAGGAATCTGAGGGGTAACTTTTTCACACAAAGGATGGTTGGCGTATGGAACGAGCTGCCAGAGGAGGTAGTTGAGGCAGGGACTATCCCAGCATTTAAGAAGCAGTTAGACTGTTATATGGATAGGACAGGTTTGGAGGGATATGGACCGAATGCGGGCAGATGGGATTAGTGTAGCTGGGACATGTTGGCAGGTGTGGGCAAGCTGGGGTGAAGGGCTCGTTTCCACACTCTATCACTCTATGATCTCGTTAAACATTAAAGAGCATTATTCTGTTTTCCAGCCAAGTGGCACGTATGTTAATTAAAGGTGTGCACCTTGTTGTCTACACAAATAGCCCTGGTATGACGTTCTAGCATAAGTCTATTTGGGCTCTTGTCGAAATTAAATTGACACATCAAAATTGGAACAAGGCACCAAAAATGTTTTTCTGGTTGTCAAGTGCTTAGGGTGTCCTAAAATAGTGAAAGCTATGACAGAGGCCTTCTGTTCTACTGAATTACTTTGAGTAATTTCAACTATTTATGCAGGTGTACTAGCTTCTGTCAAACTGTTGTATCCACTCCTTGTCATATTTACTGCATGCTCTTCTATGAATGAATTGGATTTTATAAGGGAATACGTAGGTTTGACCATCAGGCGAGGTGCAGCAGATTGAAAACGCACACCTCCAGATTCAGGGGCATTTTCTTCCCAGTTGTTATCAGGCAACTGAACCATCCTCTCACCAATTAGAGAGAGAGTGGTCCTGACCTCCCATCTACCTCATTGAAGACCCTCGAACTATCATTAATCCGACTTTATCTTGTACTAAATGTTATTCCCTCTATCATGTATCTGTACATTGGGTAGCTCGATTGTAATCATGTATAGTCTTCCCGCTGACTGGAGAGCACGCAACAAAAAGCTTTTCAATGCACCTCGGTACACGTGGCAATAAACTGAAGTCGGCAGGTCAGGCAACAGCTATGGAGGAAATGGAGAGGTGACGTTTCAGGTTGGGAGCCTTCTTCAGACTGGTGTGGAGGGGGGGAGAAAGTTTAACAACGTTTTGTGTAGGAGCGAGTGGAGGATGATTTCCCAGGTGTGCCAGAACCTCCATCATGAGTGCAAAGCCAGCATCAACCTGGAGCTCTGTCTCCTTTGTCTGCCTGTCCATGTTTAATTTGTTTTAGTTTCGAGATGCAGTGCAGAAACAGGCCCTTTGGCCCACCGAGTCCATGCCGACCAGCGATTACCCCTTACACTAACACTATCCTACACACACGAGGGACAATTTACAATTTTACTGAAGCCAATTAACCAACAAACCTCTACATCTTCAGAATGTGGGTGGAAACTGGAGCACTCGGAGAGAAACCATGCTGGTCACGGGGAGAACATACAAACTCCGTACAGATGGCGCCCGTAGTCAGGATCAAACCCAGGCTCTGGCACTGTAAGGCAGCAACTCTACAGCTGCGCCACAGTGCCGCCCCAATCTTGTCTGCCTACTTTGTTGGGGATGATGAGGTATTGAAGAAAAATAATTTGTGGGCGGCACAGTGGCGCAGCAGTAGAGCTGCTGCCTCTCAGCGTCAGAGACCTTGGTTCAATCCTGACCTCTGGTGCTGTCTTTGTGGAGTTTGCATCTTCTCCCTGTGTCGCCTGGGTGTTCCTCTGGGTGCTCGGGTTTCCTCCCACATCCCAAAGATGTGCCGCCGGTTTGTAGGTTCATTGGCCCTTTGTAAATTGTCCCCAGTGTGCAGGGAGTGGAAGAGAAAGTGGGATAACAGAACTAATGAGAATGGATGATCGCTGGTTGGCATGGTTTCCGCTCTGTCACCACACTATCTCTAAATTACAAAAGCTGAAAAAGAGAGGTGGGGCTGGGACAAAGCCTGCCAAATGATGGGGAGTGGGGGGGGGGGATACAAGTGAGGGGGGGATTGGCAGATCGGTGGAGTAAGTGATAAAGTCTGAGCATTTGTTGCATGTTTTTATCCCACACTTGTGTATTTTGCTCAATCACCTTGTTGGATCTGTGCTGCTCTCAAATCCCAGTGAGAAAGTGGTCGTGAACGAGAGGTTTCTTTTGTTTTTCCAGGTGGAATGGTTAGTGGGCATCGTGTTGCTCTCAGTGGCAGTCCGTTCCAAAGGAGCACAGAAGCATTGTGCAGAACCCTCTGAGAGGAAGCTGTCGCACAAACTGGACCATTGGGAGTCCGATGAATTAGGAGCAAGTGCAAAGCATCTCGTGCCCGGCAAAAAGTTCAATTCATCCCACAGCCTCACGTTGCGGATTGGAGAAAGAAGCACTTCTCCATGGTCTTACAGGTAATGGCTCACACAGCGGGCAGTGGGTGTGCAGAGCGAGATGCCGGGACGGAGGGGGTAGTTGAGGCAGGAACTGCAACAGCATTTAAAAGACACTTGGACAGGTACATGCGCAGGAGAGGGTTCAAGGGATATGGGCCGAACATGGGGAAACGGCACTAGTTTAGATGGGGCATCTTGGTCAGCATGGATGAGTTAGGTGGTAGGGGCTGTTTCTGTGCTCTATAACTCTCTATGCCTCTGGAGTATTATCTGCAGTTTTGTAGAATCTGGGTTTATAAGAGATAGGAGCAAGGGCAGGACTTGCAGCCTTTCATATCTGCTCCGCTATTTGAACGAGCTATGGTAAGCCATTTTGCCCAGTGGGAGACTCTAGTAACAAAAGGCTTTGTTTTAGGATAAGTGTGTGGGTCTCCATCTACGTCCCGAAGATGTGTGGTCAGTAGTTTAATTGCCTGTAGTGTGTTTAGTTTAGAGATACAACACAGAAACGGGCCCTTTGGCCCACCGAGCCTGCACCAACCAGCAATAACCCCTTAAACAAGCACTATCCCCCCCACACTAGGGACAAATCCTTACCAAAGTCAATTAACCTACACACCCGTACGTCTTTGGAGTGTGGGAGGAAACCGGAGCACCCGGAGAAAACCCATGCGGTCACAGGGAGAACGTACAAACTCTGTACAGACAGCACCCGTGGTCAGGATCGAACCTGGGTCTTTGGTGCTGTGAGGCAGCGACTCTGCTGCTGCCCCTATGTTTATGAGTGCGTACGTGAGTTATATAATTTGTTGGCAATGTGGGGAGAATAAAATGGTTCAGGGTAGCTGAGTGTAACTGTGGGTACTTGCTGGTTGGTGTAGACTGAAGGAGCAGTTTTGTCTCTATCTCTCTATGACTGACCATTCATTCATGGGGGTGTAAGTCCTAGAGGGTCCTACCCAACATCACAGTGGAGCACCCACACTGGAAGGACCCATAGTGGTTCCAGATGGTGACATGCCATCTTCTCAAGGTCAATCGGAGAGGGATACTAAATGGTGGATTTGCAACTGCTGTAGATTGTGAAAAATTATACCAAACAAAGTGCCTGGTTACCAACACTACAGTCCAATAATGTGTCATGCCGTGTTAATCTGGTGCAATTTAGTAGTCGGCATTGTTTCCGAAAGAATAAGGGTGTGCATTATAAACGCACACATTGGTGAACCTGGGCAGGTTTAGCATGAATTTCTTGTTTCACATTTATTCTCCAGGACCAAAAATAGCTGGGACTGCCAGAAGGTGTTGTGTTCTCCGTATTTATGTGTACACACATATCTCTATAATCTCTATATCTCCAATGGCCCAGAACAACTTTGAGGAAAAACCCCAAAAAAAGACCCAAATGCTGTTGGCATTTTGCAGGCGCTCCCTGTGACCTTGTGGGAGAACGTACAAACTCCGTACAGACAAGAACCCATAGTTAGGGTCGAGCCCGGGTATATAACGCTGTAAGGCAGCAACTCTACCACTGTATTTATTCACATAATGCTGGAGTAACTCAGCAGGTCAGGCAGCATCTCAGGAGAGAAGGAATGGATGACGTTTCGGGTCGAGAAGAAGGGGCTCGATCCGAAACGTCACCCATACCTTCTCTCCTGAGATGCTGCCTGACCTGCTGAATTACTCCAGCATTTTGTGAATAAATACCTTCGATTTGTACCAGCATCTGCAGTTATTTTCTTGTACTAACTCTACCACTGTGCTGCCCAAAATCCCCATATAACCGGATTGTACATTGGGAGGGGTGTGGGAACTATAAGAAGATACAGTACGGAAACAGGCCCTTCGGCCCACCGAGTCCGTGCCGACCAGCGGGCAAGGGTGAGTGGGAAGCATAATTAGAAGCATTTTTAAAAATTCTATCCTGTTTGCTTCTCAAACCACAGAGTTAATGAGGACAAAGCACGTTACCCAAGGAGACTAATGGAAGCATATTGCCTTCACAAGGGCTGCTTTGGAAGCGATGGGAAGATTGATCATCGGCTGTTAAGTGTTCCACATCGCACGCCTGTCGTGGTGCTGAGGAGGAGCACAACATGCAGGCACAATACCTTTGTGTACGAAAAGGCCGTGGAAGATATCCCGTTCTACTGTGTTTGTGTGATGGCCACGGAGAACAAGTCTTAAAGACAAGGTCCAAGATCCCAGTAGAAAGAATGTAGCCCTCTTTTTAAGATTCGTGGAGAAAATAATACATTTCTATAGACCAATGATAAAAATGTGAAATATTTCAACTGTTTTCTGCAGCCCCTATTTGCACTTGTCATCCCTCGCTGACCGAAGGGCGAATAAAATTGAAAATGGGAACCTCCCCATTGCAATAGACAACACCACCAACCTGAAGGTTGGATGTGGTGGAGGCTTTGATCCTGCTCTCTCTCGTCACGAGTGTACAGTGGACTCCCTGGAAGATTAAATGCCTAAAGACTGACGGGGGTTCAAAAATTCTATTGCTCAGCGCCATGCCTTTGTGTTCCCCGCAATAGAATTTAACCTTGAAACCTGTCACTTTATACTTTGTGAGAAGCCAAGTTTGTTTCTAGGCCCCAGACAGGTATGAACATAGTGGTCTTGGATGAGCAGATACCTTTCCCGGCAAGGGCTGTCGCAGTAGGCCATTAAAGCAATCAAGAAGCCTGTGTAGGCAACTACCAAAGGGCACCCATCCTTTCCACTAGTTGCCCGTGGAGGTTTGTACCTGGAACAGACTAGATGGGTGTCCTGCTTTCGTTATCTCCATGTTGTATCCTGACTCATTTGCAAACTTGTACCTTCCTCCCACCGCCGAGTTTCCCCCCCCCATTTGATTTGTGCCACCTTGGCTTTGATTTTGGATACACAGGCACTCCCAACTTGCGTAAGGGTTACGTTCTGCGAACCCATATGTAGATCATTTTTTACGTACGTCAGAATCGCCATCCCTTACCCCAGCCTGAAATAACTCACCAGGAGTATGATCCATCTCAGTGGCATCCGGGGCACTTTCTGTGGAGCACCCCCTTCTGGGTAGGCACTGCCGCCATCGCCTGGCTTGTTTCCAATGTAAACTTGATTGATCGGACAGTACTGTGGAAATTACAAACTGCCTTGATTACACAAGGGACTGAGTGCAGAATGGTTTGCGTTAGTGGCCTATTACATATGTTGAGGAGTGTCTGTAAAATGTATTTTATCTCGTCCATCCGCTGGCAGCTCTCCACTGTTAAAGCCCCTGCCACTTGCAAGTTGTAATCTACCTAATTTCCACTCTCTGTGATGGTGGAAGGTCCAGGTGAAAATGCAGGAGTCCCATCCTATTGCGCGTCGCACCTAAGCCCTTGCGCACAGTGGAATCTTGCAGCAGTAGGCTCTCGCTATATACCAGGCACTGACAACGCTTGTAGTCAGGATCGAACCCGGGTCTATGGTGCTGTAAGACAGCAACTCTACCGCTGCGCCACCGTGTCGCCCGAGCTAGTCTACCAGCTCTGTAGATCATTGACCTATTAGTAGACAGGCCCAGCTTCTCTGTTGCCTTGCTAATCCCCTGTGCCTAAAACTAACCAACATTAATCAGTACAAAGGTGAAATTCTAAGGCGCTATGGCCTTGGTTATGATATAGTACCCAGCCAGGCATAAACCTGTTTGCTTTGCTTGAATTCTTGACTGGTGGCACCTTAATTGCCTGAATTAGGAGGAGATTTTGTTGTTGCGTATTTAGGTTTATGATTGTCACCTGCAACAAAAGGCACAGTGAAAAGCTTTGTTTTGCATGCCTTAATTATCTAAACAGATCAGAAACATCACACATGGTTACAATCAGTTCAAACTCAAGTACAATAAAGCAATGAGGAAGATAGAGTGCAGAATATAGTTATGTGCTTTTAATCAGGACTGGAGTTGTTCGAGATGTAAATACGGAAAGGACAAAGAGTAGAGTTTCCTCCACTCCCTAAATATTTGATGTTAAGATCTGACTCACTTCCAAGCTTGTGGCTTTGGATAAAGTGGAATCAGACCCACCTCTATGCTATAATTAAATCAGCACTGTAATTACATTTGTTCATGTGGAAGCTGAAAATACGATGGTGTAATCAGCAGATGGTCTTAGCTGCTGCTAGAGTCAACCGACTGAACCGTCCTCACCAACTAGCGAGTGGGCCCAACCTCCCATCTACCTCATTGGAGACCCTCGAGCTATAGACAATAGACAATAGGTGCAGGAGGAGGCCATTCGGCCCTTCGAGCCAGCACCACCATTCAATGTGATCATGGCTGATCATTCTCAATCAGTACCCCGTTCCTGCCTTCTCCCCATACCCCCTGACTCCACTATCCTTAAGAGCTCTATCCAGCTCTCTCTTGAATGCATTCAGAGAATTGGCCTCCACTGCCTTCTGAGGACTTTACTTGGTCTTTATCTTGCACTAAACGTTATAGCCTTTATCCTGTATGTCTACAGACTGAAGAAGGGTCCTGACCCAAAAGGTCACCCATCCTTTCTCGCCAGTCTGAAGACGGGTCCCAACCCAAAATGTCACCCATGCTTTTTCTCCAGAGATGCTGCCTGACCCGCTGAGTTACTCCTACACTTTGTGTCTATCTTTGGTATAATTCAGCATCTGCAGTTCCTTGTTTCTACATTCTGTACACTGCAGACGGCTCGAGTGTAATCATATATGGTCTTTTTGCTGATTGGATAGCATGCAACGAGAAAGCTTTTCACTGTACCTCAGTGCACATGACAATAATAAACTAAATTAAACTAAAATTCCAACAGATCAGATATATTCTACATGAATACCATCAAGTCGAACTCAAGTACAATGGTTAGAGAAAAGGGGAAGATACAGTGTCGAATATAGTTCTCAGCATTGTCGTGCATCAGTCCCATAGACAAAGTCCAATGTCCGCAATGGGTAGAGGTGAATCGGACATCACCCTAGGACCGTTCACAAGCCTGAAGCGTGCAACAAAAAAGCTTTTTTACTGAACCTCAATACATGTGACCATAATAAATGAAACTAAATTAGCCTTACTTAAAGGTTTATTTCCTCCCACTGCACTTTAGCTGAAGATCAGTGACATTCTTATGGGTTTCCCTGCTGAAACTTGGGATGAATTCCACCGCAACCTGTCCAATGGAAATAACTAGTATAACACCCCACACGATCTTGTTCCCCCGTTGAAGTTCATTGAGGGGATATGAAACCGTCACACCATTTCACAAAGGCATTTACCTGGCCTGTTAAGTTACCTGCCCCACCCTCCCCCCACTCCACCTTGCACAACCACAGTAGACAGCAACTGGTGCCAGATTTCTGCTGAAGTAAAGATGATCACTTCCAAGAAACTTACTCACAACTCATTAAAATGGGAATAAGATTCAGCTGAGCGTTCACATAAATAGTCGTATTCCACCTCTCTTCCTGTTAACTCTACCAAGAAGGAAAACACATTAATCTCCAAATATCTCGGCATAAGCTGTGCAAAGAATGTTGTTTATTACATTCTGAGTTGTTCTTTCAGCTGAAAATAAAACTTTGGCAACTTGCTTTCAGCAGTTGTTAAAAAGTGAGTCAAGGTTATGACTAAGAAGTCTGAAGAAGGTTCTCGACACCTATTCCTTCTCTCCAGAGATGCTGCCTGTCCTGCTGAGTTACCCCAGCATTTTGCATATATCTTCGGTGTAAACCAGTATCTGCAGTTCCTTCGTACACATTATAACTAAGCAATGTCTGGTTTGTTATTTCCTGGTCAATCCTCTGTTGTTCTTCCTGCTTGGGTTTGAACTGTGCAGAATGAGGTTGGAGAATTTAAGAACACACTCTACTTTCAATATCTTTGTAATGTTTTCTACATCCATATGAAATGTAATTTTTTGTAATGTTTTTTTGTGATAAAAATCTACTGAACTTACAGTAATAAACACTGAAATGACTGTGCTCCTAATTCTGTGGAACCTTTTTAAAGATCTTTCTTACGGTAAAGTAAAGCATTTCAGAACTTTAACTAAATTGTGGAACGAGCTTTAAAAAAAAACGTGGCTGAGGTTGCGGGAGGGCAAGATGTATAAAATTATGGCAAATTTATTTTTGATTTCATCAATTGCGGGTAGATTGTAACAGTCAATGGTTAAATTAATTACTGAAGGGAAGTAGTTTAAACTACATCAATATTTTTAGGTCGTCAGGAGTTTAGTTTAGAGATAAAGGGTGGAAACAGGCCGTTCGGCCCACCCAGTCTGTGCCGACCAGCGATCCCGCTCCACTGACACTATCCTACACACTAGCGACAATTTACAATTTTCACCAAAGCCAAATTCATCTGGAGCGTGGGAGGAAATCATAGCGCCCGGAGAAAACTCACGCGGTCATGGGGAGAACGTACAAACTCCACACAGTCAGCATCTGTGGTCGGGATCGAACCTGGATTTCTGGTGCCGTAAGGTAGCAACTCTACCGCTGTTGCAAAGACATATAAGATTGTGGCAAATTTAATTTTTATTTGCTTAATTGCAAGTCAATGGACATATTCATTTCTGAAAGGAAATAATTTAAACTACATAAAAATGTTTAGTTCTTCAGGAGTCAAAAAAAGGATCACCTATTCCATTTTCGCCAGAGATGCTTCCTGACCCACTGAGTTACTCCAGCACTTTGTACTTTGCAAAGGTTTCCAGCATCTGCAGTTCCTTGTGTCTCCTAAAAACTTTTAATACTTTTATAAATTTGTAGATCATGTTTGTGGAGCTTTTCACCTCAACACCCTTATTTAAACACCCTAAAACACTAAAATAAAGCATTTAAGATCCTAGCTATGTTGTGAAACAAACTTCAAAAAAATGATGACTAAGTTGGACATGACATATAAAATTGCGGCAAATGTTATTTTTATTTGATTAGTCATAGTAAATTGCAAGAGTTAATGGGAAGGGTGGGGAATTCATCAGAAATGAATTTACCCATTGATATTTGACCTTTAAATTACATATAAACGTTTTAGTTCTCAGAAGCCTGAAGAAGGATCTCAATCCAAAACTTTGCCCGTCCTTTCCCTCCACAGATGCTGCCTGGCCTACTGAGTCACTTTGTGTTTTGCTCAAGATTCCAGCATTTGCAGTTCCTTGTTTTTAATACTTTTTTAAACTTGTAGATCATGGCTGAGGAGCCTTTAACCTCAGCAACCATCTTTTATTTTCTATAAATATCCCTGGGGAAGAACAATGGGGAAAGAGGGAGAACAATGGACAATGGGGACCCAGAGTGGGGGTGGGGGTGGGGGGGGGGGGGGGGGGGGGGGGGAGGGAGAGGGGGGAGAACAAAAGGAGGAGCCACCGTGCTTTGTAACTTTGCCAGTGCCATAGGTGACCGCTATTTGTACACCTTGGGTGTACAAACAAAGAATCGCACTGTGCCTTGTCACATGTGACAATAAAGTATTCCACCCACATCACTCTTCCAGTCCAGGAATGTGATTGCTTTGGCTCACGGGTGCAGACCATGTAATTTAGAACTAAGGATCAAAAAAACCTGCAGATGCTGGAAATCTGAAATAAAACATAAAATGAGTTAGTCTAGAGACACAATAAGCTGCAGATGCTGGAATCATCAGTAAAACAAAAAGTGCAGGTGTAACTGAGCCCAGAGAGTTTAGAATAGAGATACAGCGTGGAAATAAGCCGTTGGGCCCATCGAGTCCACATCGACCATCAATCACCCATCCACCCTAGTTCTATGTTTTCCCAATTTCACATCCACTCTCTACACACTAGGGGCAATTTACAAAGGGCCAATTCACTTACAAACCGAATAGTGGAAGACCTGGATAGAGTGAATGTGTAGAGGATGTTCCTACTAGTGGGAGAGTCTAGGACCAGTGACCATAGCCTCAGAATAATAGGTTGTACCTTTAGAAAGGAAATGAGAAGGAAGTTCTTTACTCAGAGGGTGGTGAATCTGTGGAATTCATTGCTACAGACGGCTGTGGAGGCCAGGCCAGGCCAATGGATATTTTAAAGGCAGAGATAAACAGTTTCTTGATTAGTACGGTGTCAGGGGTTATGGGGCGAAGGCAGGAGAATGGGGCTGAGAGGGAAAGATACATCAGCCATGATGGAAAGGCGGAGTAGACATGATGGACCGAATGGCCTAATTCTGCTCCTTGAACTTATGAACCAGCATAACTCTCTGTGTGTAGAGGGCCAGAACAACAGACATAGTCAGCCTTGCAAGGAGCTTACAACACAGGTCTGGTCAGAGAATCATGCAGTGTCAAAACAGGCCCTTCAGCCCAACTTGCCCATGCTGACCAACATGCCCCATCTACACTAGCCCCACCTGCCTGCGTCTGGCCCATATCCATCTAACCCTTAGCTTATGGGAGGACCATTCAGAAACCTGATAACACAGGGGGAGTTCTTGAGTTCACAGAGATGTAAGGCTGAGACTCCATAAGCCGCTGATCAGGCTGCATTTGGGGTACTGTGAGCAAATATGGGCCGCATATCTGAAGAAGGATGTGCTGGCTCTGCAGTGGGTCCAAGGTCAAGGTTTCAAGGTCCAAGGTCAGTTTATTGTCACATGTACCAATTGAGGTACAATGTAATTTTGAAGAATGATTCCAGGAATGAAAGTTACAGAATAATGAAAGTTACAGAATAATTAAACTTACAGAATAATGAAACTTACAGAATAATGAAAGGCATAGAGTGGATGTGGAATGAATGTTCCCACTGGTGGGAGAGTCTAGGACCAGAGGTCATAGCCTCAGAATTAAAGGGCACTCTTTTCGAAAGGTGAGGAGGAACTTCTTTAGTCAGAGGGCAGTTAATCTGTGGAACTCATTGCCACAGAGGGCTGTGGAGGCCAAGTCAGTGGATATTTTTAAGGCAGAGTTAGACAAATTCTAGATTAGAACAGGTGTCAAGGGCTACGGGGAGAAGGCAGGAAAATGGGATTAGGAGGCAGAGATCAGCCATGACTGAATGGCGGAGTAGACTTGATGGGCCGAATGGCCTAATTCTACTCCTCTCACTTGTGAACTTGTCAACTTGTGAGTCTGTGTTGTGTGATTCAGAAGGAATGAGCAGTGTGGGAAAGATTTTTAAGTTCGTTGGCTGCTCTCCTGGCAGAGATGTTTATCCTAGTATCATGTTCGGCACAGACACTGTGAGTCCAAGGGCTTGTCCTTGTGCTGTACTGTTCTATGTTCTGTGTTCCAATATTTAAAAAAAGTTTTTACTTAAAAGGGAGAGAGTTTCTGGAAGTATTGCGCTTGGGAGGCTTTGGAAGTTCGGCATGTCCCCAACAACTCTCACCAGCTTCTACAGAAGCGTTGTAGAAAGCATCTTATCAGGATGCATCACAGCATGGTTTGGGAACAGCCCCATCCAAGACCGCAAGAAATTGCAGAGTCGTGGATGTAGCCCAGACCAACCAACCTCCTTCCTTTACTCTTCCCACTTCCTCCAAGTCCAAGGTGCAGCTATGGGCACCCACATGGGCCCCAGCTGCGCCTGCCCCTCTGTAGGGTACGTTGAACAATCCCTGTTCCAGGCGTACACTGGCCCTATCCCCGAACTCTCATCTCCATAAAATTGACGACTGCATCGGTGCTACTGCCTGCACCCATGCAGAACTCATGAACTTCATCAACTTCACCATCAATTTCTATCCCGCACTCAAATTTACTTGGACCATCTTCGACACCTCCCTCCCCTTTCTTGATCTCACCGTCTCCATCACAGGAAATAGACTATCGACTGATGTCTATTGCAAACCCACTGACTCCCACAACTATCTTGACTACACCCCTTCCCACCCTGCTTCCTGCAAAGACTATCCCCTGCTTCCAATTCCTCCATCAATGCCGCATCTGCGCCCAAGATGAGGTGTTCCATACCAGGACATCCGAGATGTCCTCATTCTTTAGGGAATGGGGTTCCCCTCGCCCATCAGAGATGAGGCCCTCACACGTGTCTCCTCGGTACCCTGCAGCTCCGCCCTTGCTCCCCCTCCCCCTAGTCTTTATCTTTCACCCCATCAGCCATCGCACACAACACAAAATCCTCTGAAATTTCCGCCACCTCCAACAGGATCCCAACACTAGTCACATCTTCCCATCTCCACCCCTTTCCACCCTCCGCAGAGACCGTTCCCTCTGCAACTCCCTGGTTAACTCATCGCTTCCCACCCAAACCATCCCTTCCCCAGGTACCTTGCCCTGCAAACACAGAAGATGTAACACCTGTCCCTATACCTCCTCCCTCAACTCTGTCCAGGGACCCCGACAGTCCTTTCAGGTTAGGCAGAGGTTCACTTGCACCTCCCTCAACCTCATCTATCATATCCGTTGTTCAAGATGTGGACTCTTATATATCGGCGAGACCAAACGCAGACTGGCCGATCGATTCGCTGAACACCTTCGCTCAGTCCACCTGATCCTACCTGATCTCCCGGTTGCTAAACACTTTAATTTTACTTCCCATTCCCACACAGACCTTGTGTGTAAGAAGGAACTGCAGATGCTGGTTTAAACCTAAGATAGACACAAAAACCTGGAGTAACTCAGCGGGACAGGCAGCATCTCTGGAAAGAAGGAATGGGTGACGTTTCGGGTCGTCTGAAGGAGGGTCTCGACCTGAAACATCAGGAATTAGCCTCACCCATTCCTTCTCTGCCTGTCCCGCTGAGTTTCTCCAGTCTTTTGTGGCTACCCACACAGACCTTTCTGTCCTAGGTCTCCTCCATTGTCAGAGTGAGTCTAAATGTAAATGGAGGAACAGCATCTCATATTTCGTTTGGGCAGCTTACAGCACAGTGGTATGACTATTGATTTCTCCAACTTCAGGTAGCCCTGGTATTCCCTCTCTCTCTCTATCCCTCCCCCACGCAAGTCGCACCAGCTTCTCGTTTTTCACCCAACAACCAGCTAACAAGGACCTGTTTCCTTTATCATCGTTACTTTTTTGCACATCTTTCATTCATTGTTCTTTATCTCTCCACATCATCATCTATATCTCTTGTTTCCCTTATCCCTAACCAGTCTGAAGAGGGGTCTCGACCCGAAACGCCACCCATTCCGTCTCTCCAGAGATGCTGCCGGTCCCGCCGAGTTACTCCAGCTTTTTGTGTCTCCCTTCCATTGACTCCATCTACACTTCATGCTGCCGCGGCAAGGCCACCAGCATAATCAAGGGTCAGTCTCACCTCGGTCACTCCCTCTTCTCCCCTCTCTCAACAGGCAAGAAGTACAGATGTTTGAAAATGCATACGTCCTGATTCAAGGACAGTTTCTTCCCAGCAGTTCTCAGGCAACTGAACCATCCTATCGCCAACGAGAGAGCGGTCCTGAGCTCCCATCTAATGATTTAGAGACCCTCGGATTATCTTTGATCGGACTTTACTTGACTTTATCTTGCACTAAACATTATTCTCTTAATCCTGTGTCTGTCCACTGTGGATGGCTTCATTGTAATCATGTATAGCCTTTACACTGACTGGATAGCACGCAAACAAAAAGCTTTTCACTGTGCCTCAGTACGCGTGACAATAATAAACTAACCTAAACTAAGCCACATAGATTGAATTACTGGAACAGGTCACGTTCCCCACTCTTGAACTGGCTGTGTGCTAATTAGCAGTTATGCTGGCAAGAAGCTGAATCTGGTTCATCCTATTGCCACACCTTTACTTCACTGTTCTGTAAATACTTATTATAAGCATAAACCATAAGTATAGTTCCTTCTTGAAACTTATTAGGGTATTGTGTTCCACTATGGTTTCCGGCAATACTTGCTAGAATGTGACGCTGTTTCTTCTCCACTCTGCCTCTTATCACGTTTTATAATTTCTATAAAAAGAAAATGAAACATATTAGCCGGTGCAAAAATGAGCTTCCTGGAAAGTTTCTTAAAGCATTTCCTTGAACAGGAAAGTTAGAAAATTCACAAGACATAGGCGTAGAATTAGGCCATTCGGTCCATTGAGTCTGGTCTGCCCTTCTTTAGACTTTAGAATTCCCACCGAGTCCACGCCAACCTGCGATGGCACAGTAGTAGCACCATCCTAGGGACAATTTACAATTTGCAGATGCCAATTAACATGCAATCCTGTTCTATTTTTATTCAGATTTTTCTGGGCTTAATCTTGCACTAAACGTTATTCCCTTTATCTATCTGTACACTGTGGGAGGCTTAATTGTAATCAATGTATAGTCTTTCCGCTGACTGGAGAGCAAGCAACAAAAAAGCTCTTCACTGCACCTCGGTACACGTGACAATAATGAACTAAACTAAACAGAGAAACATAGAAAATAGGTGCAGGAGTAGGCCACTTGGCCCTTCGAACCAGTACCCTGATCATGGCTGATCATCCGAAATTAGTAACCCGTTCCTGCTTTAGAATTTAGACTTTACGTTAGACTTTAGAGATACAGCGCGGAACCAGGCCCAACGAGTCCATGCCGACCAGCGATCTCCCTGTAAATTAGCGCTATCCTACACACTATGTACAATTTACAATTTTACCAAAGCCAATTAACCTACAAACCTGTATGTCTTTGTAGTGTGAGAGGATACCGGAGCACCCGAAGGAGACCCATGTGGTCACAGGGAGAACGTACAAATTCCATACACAGCACCCGTAGTCAGGATCGAACCCGGGCCTCTGGCGCTGTAAGGCAGCAACTCTACCGTTGGCGCCACTGTGCCATCTGAAGACTTGACTCTTGACTTGACCATCATAAGATTTTGTGATTGGAGCAGAATTAGGTCATTCGGTTATCAAGTCTACTCTGCCATTCAATCATGGCTGATCTATCTCTCCCTCCTAACCCCATTCTCCTGCCTTCTCCCTATTAACCTCTGACATCCATACTAATCAAGAATCTATGTATCTCTGCCTTAAATATATCCACTGACTTTGCCTCCACAGCCTTCTGTGGCAGAATTCCAGATTCACCACCCATGGAGGTTAATTGGAATGAATTACTACTTTACCAAGAGCCAGGATAGACTCAATGGACCAAATGGCCTCCTGTGCTGTAATGATTTAATGCTCTTCCATTAAAATGACTTCTGGATGGAAATCAGTGGGACATTCCCAGGAAAACCATCGCAGTCTCCAGTTGCATCCTTCAACTGGCACCACAGGGGGGCAACAATATGCCGCTCACAAAAGGAAACAAGGGGCAGACTTACTGAGCATCTACTCAAGGATCTGCACACAAAACCTACCCCAGGGGACTACCACATTTTCCAATGGTCTTGCTGCTAATTGGGAAGAATTAGAAAATGATGAACCTTTATGCAAGCCCTGCAATAAATGAGCATAATAAGTGGAATACAAGACACCCTAACTGGTGGATCCAATTGAGGAAATGTATTTTTCACTCATCTTCATAGAGCATGGAAACAGGCCCTTCGGCCCAACGTGCCCACACCGACCAACATGTCTACATTAGTCCCACCTGCTTGCGTTTGGCCCGTAATTCCTCTAAACCTATCCTATCCATGTACCTGTCTTAAATGGGTTTTTTTAAAGTTGTGACAGTAACTGCCTCAACTACCTCCTCTGGCAGCTCGTGCTATATACCTACCACCCTTTGTGTAAATTAGTTGCCCTTCAGTTTCCTATTAAATCTTTCCCCCCTCACCTGAAACCTATGTCCTCTGATTCTTGAAGCACCTACTCTGAATAAAAGACATTCACTCTATCTAATCCTCTCATGGTCATATACCCCACCATTAAAGTACTTCAAGGAATCACGCCCCAGACTGCTCAACCTCCCCCTGTAGCTCAGGCTCTTGAGTACTGGCAACATCTTCTCTGCACTCGAAGAGCAGATGGAGTCAATGGAAGGGAGGTTGGTTTGTGTGATGGTCTGGCTTGCTTCCACAATTCCCTGCAACTACTTGCGGTCTTGGATGGAGCTCTTCCCACATGCAGTGATGCATCCTGATTAAATGCTCTCTTCATGTGCAATGCTCTGAGGTGTCTGGTGGGGCAGGCTTGAGGGGTTGGATCAACAAGCTTTTCTCCTAATTTCTCTTTGAACGCAATTTTAGGCAATGTGCCCATTTAAAAATTCTCACATCATACAGCATGGAAACAGGCCTTTTGGCCCAACTCAAACCAGCTCTCACTTCTCCATGCAAGATAGAACCTGGACATCTCTTGCTCTCCCCCATTTTAAGACAGTTCTTAAAACATTGTGTTAGGACTGAGATGTGTAGGAATGATCTGAAGGGTCCCGACCCGAAATGTCACCCATCTATTTTCTCCAGAGATGCTGCCCGACCCGCTGAGTTACTCCAGCATTTTGTGTCTATCTTCATGCTGGGACTGAGGTTTAGTTCATTTAGTATGTTCTTAAGCAGCTCTGTGTTCGTTTCTGCTTGATAATGATTACTGTAAAGCTCCTGGACACCTTTTAACATGTTAAGAGCATTACTTGTGGAATTAATTGCCACGGTCGTGGAGGCTGTCATTGGTATTTTTAAAGTGGAGAATGACAGATTCTTGATTAGTAAGGGTGCCAAAGGTTATGGGAAGAAGTCGGGAGAATGGGGTTGAGAGGGAAAGATAGATCAGCCATGATTGAATGGTGGAGTAGATTTGATGGGCTGAATGGCCTCATGCTACTCCTATGACCTATGGACTTAAAGGGAATACAACGCTATTGTACGACTCTATAGTTCCACGTGTAATGTCCCAGCATTGATCTCTGCAGCCTCACTCTGTGGCTTAATGCAAACATGCAAGATGTCGAAGAAAACACTTCAAATTTTTACAAATATTTATTTACATTTACAACAAGAGAAAGAATAAAAATACCCGATTCGAAGAAACATGGCATTAAAAGGAACAAAGATTGCAAGTCTGTTGCTAAATGCCAAGAATTAGCCACTGCATTAATGGAAGATAGGTCTGGAAGTGTACTTTCAACATGGTCTACCGTGCCATTTGCCGGGGCTGTGTTTTAACAACGTGGACAGGCAAGTAATGTTATCTTTGTGGAGGTGGTGTTGGAAGTTGTTCCAAGTTAGGCCGTGAGCCTGCACCAAGCAATGGTCTTATTTACATGCGGTGTGGAGTTACACTTGCCAGGGAGCAAGTGACAGGTACCATCCAGGCTGTTGTACTCACAAACCAAAGTGTGGGACCGCAGTTTATGTTGAAAGTACTTTTCCTTACAGGTTAGCTCCTGTCCCAACAACTCCAGGAAAAGCTCAGACCAAATTAAATTCTGGTTTCTCATTTGGACTAAAGCCAAGTACAAACCTGGCCAAGATAGTTCACATCCCTTCTTTGGCAGGAACCTGGAGCCACACTTTGATACACTGGCACCCTAATTCGTGCACACATGCCTGTTCTGATAAGACACAGATCCAATTATATTTGACTTGTGTCTCCGTTCTCAGATCTGCTGCCTTGCAGGGCAGTGGAAGCAGTTTCCAAAACTACATCCATAATTATCTAGAAATCATTGAAAAACGAAAAGCTAAGGTTTAGCGGGAAATGGGCCAGTTGTAGGCGATTGGGACTAGCTTGGATGGGTATCTTGGTTGACATGGACGAGTTGGGCTGAAGGGCCTGTTTCCATGTTGTATGACTCTATCTATAAAGAGAGAACCGTGTGAGGTAAAGTGTCTCAGCAGGTCAGGGACATTTGTGGAGGGTATGGACAGACATTTCGAGTCGGGACCCTTCCTCAGACTCAGAAGGGTACTGACTCAAAATGTCGCCCGCTCAGTCTCCACAACGCTCCTCGACCTGCTGAGTTCCTCCAGCACTTTGTGTTTTGCTGAAGATTCCAGCATCTGCAGTTCCTTGTGTCACTATGTGGGATAGTTTGTTCAACGCTCCAGCATGGGGGCAATGGGCCAAAAGGCCTCATATGATCCTGTGTGAACTTCTCATGGTTAAGTAATGTTCCCTGCAGTATCAAGTGTCTCATCCGACTGGGAACCAAGGAAGCAGTCTATTATTACACCACAGGCTGAAATGGTAGGAGAAATTGTAAGATAAAAATCTGCACTCTGTATCTTCCCCTTTGCTCTATTGTACTTGAGTTTGACTTCATTATATTTATGTACGGTATATCTGTTATTTTTAGTTTCATATATTGTCATGTGTACAGTGAAAAGTTTTTTGCTGCATGTTATCCAGTCAGTGAAAAGTCTGTACATGATTACAATCTGATCTGTCTGAAAGTAAACATGCAGCTAGAGCAGGAGGTGAAGAAAGCTAATGGCATTAGCTTTTAATAACGAGAGGGTTTGAGTATAGGAATAAAGAGGTCCTTCTGCAGTTGTTCAGGGCCCTGGTGAGACCACATCTGGAGTATTGTGTGCAGTTTTGGTATCCTAATTTGAGGAAGCACATCCTTGCTATCGAGACAGTGCAGCTTAGGTTCACGAGGTTAATCCCCGGGATGGTGGGATTGTCATATGAGGAAAGATTGTAAAGACTGGGCTTGTATTCACTGGAATTTAGAAGGATGAGAGGGGATCTTACAGAAACATTTAAAATTATAAAAGGACTGGACAAGCTAGATGCAGGAAAAATGTTCCCAATGTTGGGGGAGTCCAGAACCAGGGGCCACAGTCCAAGAATAAAGGGAAGGCCATTTAAAACTGAGATGAGAAAAATATTTTTCACCCAGAGTTGTGAATTTATGGAATTCTCCGCCACAGAAGGCAGTGGAGGCCAATTAACTGAATGAATTTAAAAGATAGTTAGATAAACCTCAGGGGCTAGCAGAATCAAGAGATATGGGGAAAAGGCAGGCACAGGTTACTGATTGTGGGTGATCAGCCATGATCACAATGAATGGCGGTGCTGGCTCGAAGGGCCAAATGGCCTCCTCCTGCACCTATTTTCTATGTTTCTGTTTGGATAGCATGCAAACCAAAGCTTTTTGCTGTACCTTGGTACAGGTGACAATAATAAACTGAAATATTTGCATGCCAGAAAACTGAAATTAAAACAGAAGATGCTTTAGTGCATTTCTAGTAAAAGTGCGGTTCTAGTAAAAGGGAAGAGTTCAGGAGGAAGACGTGCTTCAAGTATTGCCTGCTCACTGCGTACCTTTTTCCAATGTTGAAGTCAATGGAGCAAACATTAGGAAGGGAAGGTAAGAGGTGAGCAAATGTTGCTCGGGTGAGATCTCCGGTCTGAAGCAGTCTGCAGAAGGGTCCCGGCACAAAACATCACCTATCCTTTTACTCTAGAGATGCTGCCTGACCTGTTGAGTTACTCCAACATTTTGTGTCTATCTTCAGAGATCTCCAACTGGTTGTTCGTGTTGAACTCAAGAAAAATGTAACATGGGGATCTTGTGTCTCAGGTAAAGAGGCCATTTTTGGTTTTCTATTGAGCTTCATTTTTAAAAAAATTGCCCGTGGAAGTGTGGACAGAACCAATAATGTTCCAGTAATGGGAGAGGATGCAAACTCTTGAGAAACCAGAAGTTAATTTTGCACAACCTGAATTTACATATTGCACAATTTGGGACAAAGTCACCAAATTACTGGCTGATTAATTCGTCACTTTATACCAGCAAAAAAAATATACACATCTGTGAGGGAATAGCAGAAACAAAACGTGTCTCTTTATATGGATTTCCCTTGGGATATAATAGCAGTGGTCAGATTAGAAGTTCCTGTAACTTCTGTCAGGGTAGGGTGATACTGCACAAGAGTTTGGGCAGAGTGTTGCAATCAAAAGAACGGTTGGTGTTGCAATTGCATGGGCTTCATATGGTTTGCTTTCGACAAGTAGGCTTGGCCAAGATTGTTGGATGGGATGCTTTGCACATCCAATCTGCGAGTTGGGAGCCTGCACAATCAACTCTCGGGAAGGGCGGAGGGGAACAAAAGCAACGGACGTTATCAGGAGCAAGATGTAAACTTTCAGACACTATACGACATTCGGCCAGACTTCTCTGTGTTAAGTTTCCTCCCGCCCCATCTGCCTCATCCCCCCCTGCAATATAATTTTCGACCCCCTTTCTCGGTCTTGTGCACATCCAGTGTGGCTCTGAAAGCATCCAATGTCTTGTCTTGTGTGGGAGGGAGTTCTGCACTGCAGGTCCTGAACAAAAGATAATTCCTTCTATTTCCCTGCTGGATTTAATAATAAAAGTTGGAATAATGGATCGACTATTTTGCCATATCTCTGGGGGGGAATTGGACACTGATCCCATGATTGGTCATTGGTCACATGTTTTGCCCATTGTCTAAATCATCCCCTACTTTCATATTTCCCTGCCATAGATTGGCCTGTGGGCCAGTGTGCAGACAGAGGGGAGACATCTTTGCCCTTGTAACAAGGTAAAGTGCTTTCCATTAACAATAAGCCGTTGTTTCCTCCCGGCTATTAAATTCCATTATGAAAAGTTGGGAAAGGCCTTTTGCTCAATGGTGCTACGAGACATCACCCATGTAGCATGCTCGGTCTTGTCTTCGGGCAAAGGGAGGAGAGCTTGAAGGGAGGGGTAAAGGGGGAAGAGATTAACGTGGAGGAGATGCTTCAAGAAGCAAGGAGCACCAACGGGCCTCATGAAAGGTCCACTGGTTTGGTTGGGTTACAGGCCCATGTTTGGTGACAGACCTGGTACCAGGTACTTGGCCTGAAATGCTGACTGTTTCTCTCCAGTCGCTGCTCGACATGCTGTATTCCCAACATCTGTCTATATCCAGAGGAGATCATAAGTGGATGCGATCCCTTTTTTGGGGTAAAGTAGCAAACTGGGAACACAACAAGAGGCCAAAAACTGAACAGGAGATAGTTCCATCAGTCTTCCCCCTGAATGGAAGTACCTCCAACCCTATTTTCTCCTCCTTCCTCACTTGATCCATACAATGACCTTGAATGGATTTGTTTAATGAAGAACTCTTCCTGCACCTCTGGGTGTGGGAGTGAGGGAAAGAGGAAGCAAAGAAAGTTTGAGGAAAGATCTAAACCTGAGAATCTCAGTGGTCGACTGAACCTCATGAGAGGTCGTGGGCACCAACTCAACACCTAACGCCAAATGGTATGGATCGGGAGTCGGTCCACCAATAATATGGAATTCATTCCCAAGTTCCCAGAAGTCTGGTAATGCCAGGGAGACTCCTTGAGTTCGATGACAATGCCATTTAAAATGGCTTAATCCCATGGGGGGGGCAAGGGGGAGATGGGGTGTCACAAGAATCTATCATAATGAGCCCAACCTACAAGCCCAGACAGGTATCAGTATAATCTGATTAAACTCATGAAACGGTGATTAAATCAGAACGCAACACACACTGACACGGAACATTTAAAATAAAAATAAGGTGGCAGGGACAAATTGCCATTCATCGGATACTTACTCAAAATTCTTCTTAAATTAAAAAAAAGACAAAAATAAAATCAGTAATCACAACACGACAGATTCACTGAAGAGAAAGAAGCCACAAAGAAGTATAGGCTGCTTCAGCTGACTCCAATACTACAACATCACACACCGACCATTCACAAGAGAAACAATTAAACCCGACATCTCATTCACTTACAGAGAGACACATCGCTGAACAGAGGGATTAGTTTATTCGGCTTTCTCTTTCTTTGTTGACTCCTGAACTTTTGAGGTTTTGGCGGTTGGCCCACAAACTGGGCCTTCTTCACCTTTGCTAAGTCGAAGAGAGAGAAGAGTTTGGCTTCGGTAGTTTGGTTGCAGAGTGATAATTTGGTTCAGTTTTAGTTTTGGTGGACATGTATGTGAGATGCTTCCAATCTGATCACAGCCTGGGATACCCAGAGGCCTCTGGTTTTGCGGGATTATGAGGAGTCAGACACAAATGAAGTGCGTTGAGTATCTGGATCCATTGTGCATCTACGCTAACCTAACCCCCAATTGCAAACAGAAGAGGGAAGAGTTTACTTCAATCCTAGAGGATGAAGTTTGTTTGGGAGCAGAGCGGCTAGAAGCAACAGAGGAGGAGATGGTGGAAGATGATTCAATGATGATGAAATACTCTGTAATCTACCAGAGAGAAGTAGAGAACATTTATCATCGTGCATGTTTAGTTCAGTTTAGAGATACAGCAGGGAAACAGGCCCCTCGGCCCACTGAGTCCATACCAACCAGCGATCACCTGTACACTACTTCTATCCTACACAAGAGGGACAATTTATAGAAGCCAATTAACCTACAAACATGTAGAAACAAGGAACTGCAGATACTGATTTATACCAGAGTGACCAGAGTCTGAAGAAGGGTCCTGACCCGAAACGTCACCCATCCTTTTTCTCCAGCGATGCTGCCTGATCCACTATGTTACTCCAGCATTTTGTGTCTAACGTACAAACTCACATGTCTTCGAGATTTGGGAGGAAACCAGAGAAAACTGATGCGGTCGCAGGGAGAACGTGCAAACACTGTACGGACAGCACCTGTAGTCTGGATCGAACTGGTGCTGAAAGGGAGCAACTCTACCTCTGCACCACCGTGCGCCCAGGTCAATTTAACTTGAGCGTTGGATCGGACTCTGCAGATTGGACTAGCAACAAAAGACCTGGACATGCTTTCTTTGCAGTCTTATGAGGAAACGTGAGTTTGAATCCCACTAGGGCAGCTGGCGAACTTAAATTCAAGCAGTTGAATTAAAAATCAATCTGGACTAAACAGATAATTTTAGAAAAGGGCATAAAATGCTGGAGTAACTTAGCAGGTCAGGCAGCATCCCTGGAGAACATGGATAGGCGACTTTTCAGGTCAGGAATCTTCTTCAAACATTGCAAGGTGGTTGTGGGAAAGCTGGAAGAGAGGAGGGGCAAGATACGAGGTGGCAGGTATTAGGTGAACACAAGTGAGGGGGGGTTTTGATAGGCAGATGGTTGGATAAAGGCCAGAGATGAAAAAGAAAATGCGACAAAAGGATCAAAGACTTGCGAATTGTGAAGCAGAGGAGGTAATGCAGGTGGAGAGGGAGGAGGAGGGGAGAAATAGATGCGATTCTAGCTGGGGCACAGGGAAGGGACACAAAGTGCTGAGCTAACTCAGTGGGTCGAGCAGCATCTCTGGAGAACATGGATGGGTGGCGTTTCAGATTGGGAGCTTTCTTCAGACAAATAGGCAACATCTCAGGTAGGGACCCTTCTTCAGAATTCCCAACCTGAGATGTGAATCTGAAGAAGTACCCTGACCCGAAATGTCACCAATCCATGCTCTCCAAAGATGCTGCCTGACCCAGAGTTACTCCAGCAATTTGTGTAAGAAAATAACTGCAGATGCTGGTACAAATCGAAGGTATTTATTTCACAAAATGATGGAGTAACTCAGCAGGTCAGGCAGCATCTCCGGAGAGAAGGAATGGGTGACGTTTCGGGTCGAGACCCTTCTTCAGTCTGATCACACCGATCAGCCAAGAGTTGACTTGGAAATCAAGGTTATATTTTTTTGGAATTGCCATAATGTTTCCCCATTATCCCACATTCACGTTGAAAGGGTGTGGGGTGCTGTTGGGCGGGATTGGGTCAGGGTTATTTCCAATTTATGAGATTCCATAAATTCAAAGGTTAATCCTTATTCTAGGAGTTCCCAATTAGAAAATCTTTTCCATGCTAAGGAAAACAGGCTTCCAGTGCCATTGAGAGGGCGAGACCACACTGCAGCAACGTGTTTTCCCATTGGTCGTGCATCGTTCACAGAACGACCAATTGAGGCATCCCAAGGGAACCACCTGGTTTCCATGGTGACACCGCGTGAAACCCACTGCAGAAGATTGCACGGTAATCTTTTCTTTTAATTCCGTGAATAATTCATTTAGCCTTGCTTATGCAACCAATCTCGCCATCATTTCCTTCTCCATGAAATTTTTATAGACGCAGGCCAATTCGTCCGGCACCAACCGATCACACAAATTGCTGGTATTTACTTCACAAAATGCTGGAGTAACTCAGCAGGTCAGGCAGCATCTCAGGAGAGAAGGAATGGGTGACGTTTCAGGTCGAGACCCTTCTTCAGTCTGAAGAAGGGTCTCGACCTGAAACGTCACCCATTCCTTCTCTCCTGAGATGCTGCCTGACCTGCTGAGTTACTCCAGCATTTTGTGAAATAAATACCAGCAATTTGTGTGAACGGTTACTCCAGCATTTTGTGAATAAATCAGGGTCTTTGGGAGATGGGAAGAAAACAGAGTAAATCCAGGCAGTCACAGGGAGAACGTGCAAACTCCACGCTGTGGGGCGGTGGTGGAGGGAGGGTGCACATGGGAACTAAAGGCTGGGGGGAGGGGGAAATGCTTTGGCAAAACTGAATCATGGAAGAAGCAACTGTTTGCAAAATCTCACCGTTGCTTCCTTCTGACCTCCTCTTTGCTATCTTGGAAAGTGGCTTCTAAATTTAGATAAGGAGAGCTTGCCAAAGAAGGAAGTCTTTGGCTGAAGGCGTTTAAGTATCTCAGGCAGCTGCTTGTCTCTGACCAGGCAGGAAGTAAATAGGCACCATCATCACCAGATATCTTAACTGTTGACAACAATGAGGCTATGTACACAGTCCCTTCACATCACCACATTGATGCATGGTTTTCTAATCACATTTATGTGTCTGGAGTTTTTTTTTTACTGTTCGTGCCCAACACGGACTGTCCGCTTGCTTTGAGGAGGTTCAAACAAGAGGTGAGGAGATACTTCCCTCAAGAGGTCAGTCGTTTCAAAATGGTGGGCAAAGAGGTCACCAAACTCGTCCATCCTCCTACCACTTTACCTGCTGGAGGAACCATTGGCAGTGGCATGGCTTTCATGGAACACCCTTGTGAGTGGGACTGAACGGCAGGAGGGGAGAGGAATCGGTGTGTACACTTCCCCGTGGAGGGTGCAGAATTTCTTTCTTTCCTGCTGCAGGTTCCTACCCAAAGGGCCACGGTCTAATAAAAAAAAGCTCCTTCATCCTCCTCGAGAGCTGCCAGAATATAAATAGCCACATCGCCGTGACTTTGTTTTAAGTTATAATCTCCTGAAAGAGTTCCCCTTTCGTCATAAGAGGTAAAGAGTGCGTTGAGTAGGCAGGGATGGAATTGGTGCCTCGGGACCATCCTGACTGGCATGGCAACGGTTCACCTTCTTGGAGAACAGTGCAAGGTGGGAGTGGGTTGGGAGGAGGGGGTCATGGGGAGGGAGGGGGGCTCCAGCGGAAAGGCAATGTCGGGTCAGAAATACGAGGGAGGAGAGAGAGGAGGCTAATGCCGACGTGTACAGTAACCAGTCTCAAAGATTTCTGCAGCCGGGTCAACAAGGCCTGAGCGCAGTTACTGGATGATGGATTCCACAGTCGACTTGCATGGGAGTGTGGCTGGGAGTTATTCATAGACTTCATCTCAGAGTATTTTCTTCACACTCTTCATCTGCGAGTATTTAATACTCCATCTGCGAGTATTTAATGCTCTTCATCTGAGAGTATTTTCTTCACCATTTCAGAGTATTTTCTTCATCTGAGAGTATTCCGTATGATTCATCTGAGTATTTTCTTAATGCTCTTCATCTGAGTGTTTGCCACCTGACTGGTTTGGAGGCTCCAAGGACTTGTGTACTCTTGCTCCTTCCAATGCCTCTCTGACGGTACAAAAAGATGCGAGTAGACCACAGCCTCACAATTGATGACCAAGTGGTGAAAATAACACAGCCGTTCCTCTTTGAAGAGGAGTCAGAAGGTTTGATATTGTTTTTTTTTTCTCTCTTTCTCCCCCTCGATTCATGGGCCGATTTATTTTTCTGTTGTTGAAAACCGTTTCATGAGAAGCCGAGGTCTACGCTGGGCGTCCAATAATGGTTGGGGCGGGTGGTGGAGTGGGGGGGAGGGGGTGGAAGGGGAGGGGTGGTGTCCGTCCTTGCCGATGCAGGTCAGAGGTGGCGTTACTGGACGCTGGCATCAGTGGTTGCGGGCGTGGCTGACCTGGAGGTGACGGTGGAGGGTGGGGTCTTCTCCAGCGCGGGGCCCTTCTCGCATTTGGGGGCCTTCGGAGCCGGGATCCCGGAGGGCAGGGCCTTGGCCTGGGGCTGCAGGTTCTGCCCACAGATGCGATGGTGCTTCTCCCAGTCCTTGTGCTGGCAGAAGGAGCCGCAGTAGCGCGCCGCGTTGCAGCCGCTGCACGTCTCGCTGGCCTTGCGCCCGCAGTTCCAGCAGCTCTGCAGGGCAGAAGAGAGAGAGAGGTTAGATGTAGAGTTGGAGGTCAGATGTCAATGGATAAGCTTCCTCAATTAGAAGGCGTAGGGTTAAGTCTCACTCTACTCTGCTGCGCGTGAATCTGCCGAAATGTGCAGCACTGAGGAAGCAATGCATTACTGTGCAGCATTGATAGTGTAATGCATTGTTGTGGAGTACTGAGGGAGCACTGCACTACTGTGGAGCATGGAGGAAGTACTACACTACTGCAGTATTGAGGGAGAATTGCATTACTGTGCAGCACTGAGAATGGACTGCACTGCTGTAGAGCACTGAGGGAGCACTGCATTGTTGGAGGAACCCCCTTTTGGATGTCAAAGCAAGGCCTCAGTGTCAAAGTGAGATACGGCCTGAAAGCAGGCCATGTGCAAGCATATTCACCTCTACCCTATTGAGGACATTGGACTTTGTCTATGGGTCTGATGTGCTACAATGCTGAGAACTATATTCTGCACTCTGTAACCTCCCCTTTGCTCTACCTATTGAACTTGAGTTTGATTTAATTGTATCTATGGTACGTCTAATCTGAACTGTTTGGACAGTACAGGTCCATCACCGATTTTCTGGCAACCGGTGGCCAGTCTGAGCCGACCTGCGATCCCCTCGTACACTAGCACTATCCTACACTCGAGGGACAGTTTGCAGAAGCCAATTAACCTACAAACCTGCACGTCTTTGGACTGAGGGAGGAAACTGGAGCACCCGGAGAAAACACCTGGGGTCACGGGGAGAACGTACAAACTCCGTACAGACAGTACCCGTAGTGTGGATCGAACCTGGATCACTGGCACTGTGAGGCAGCAGCTGCACCGCTGCGTCACCGTGATGCCCCTCATCAGAGTGAGTGGGCCAGTGAGGGGGATGTCCTACCTCGCTGGTGTCCTCCTGCTCATTGATGACCGTGAAGGCGTCTTCTGCTGCCTGTCGCTTGGCGTCCGCTATCTTCTGCTCCATCTTGGCCCGCTCCGCCGTGATCATCTCGTAGGCTTTCTGCTCCGCCTCGGTCACGGCCTTCTGCAACTGCGAGACCGCCTGGCGTTTCACCTCGTTGACGGCTTCCTCTGTTCACCGAGGAGAGACAGAAACAACTCTAAGAGGAGGCCACATTGGGTGCTCAAAGATGGAGGAGTTCCGATCATCTTAGTCTTAGTTTATTGTCATGTGTACAGTGAAAAGCTTTATGTTGCCTGCTAGCCAGTCAGCAAAAAGACTAGACATGATTACAATCAAGTTGTCTACAGTGTACAGATACAGGATAAAGGGAATGACGTTTAGTGCAAGGTAAATATATAATATATTTTGAAAATATTTCAACACATAAAATAAATTTTAAACCAATACAATCTTCACACAGTGTTCAGCCTTTATTAAACCACCAATAAATTGTGTAAACATTTTCACAGCCAAATGGAATAATTAAAAATTGCTTTAGATTAGTTAGAGAGTCATAGTGTCTTACTGCGTGGAAACAGGTCCTTTGGCCCAACTTGCCCACATTGACCAACATGTCCTGTCTGCACTAGTCTCACCTGCCTGTGTTTGGCCCACATCCCACTAAACCTGTCCTATCCATGTACCTGGCCAAATACTTCTTAAATGTTGCGATAGTACCTGGCTCAAGTACCTCCTCCGGCAGCTCGTTTCATACACTCATCAAGCTTTTGTGTAAAAAAAGTTACCCCTCAGGTTCATATAAAATCTTTTCCCTCTCACTTTAAATGTATGTCCTGTAGTTCTCAATTCCCCCTACTCTGGGCAAGAGACTCTGAGCGTTTACCCGATCTATTCCTCTCATGATTTTGTACATCTCTATAAGATCAATCCTCATCCTTCTGCGCTCCAAGGAATAAAGTCCTACCCTGCTCAACCGCTCCCTTTGGCACAGGCCCATGAGTCCAGGCAAAATCCTCATAAATCTTCTCTCATTCCTTTCCAGCGTGACAACATCTTTCCTACAGCATGGTGCCCAAAACTGAACACAATGCTCTAATGTGGTCTCACCAACATCTTATATAACTGCAACACCACCACCCAACTTCTATACTCAAAATACTCCCACTGATGATGTGTGGAGTTTGCTCATTCTCCCTGTGGCCACGTGTCTTTCTCTTGGAAAGACCCAAAATGCTGGAGTAACTCAGTGGGGCAGGCAGCATCCCTGGGGAAAAGGAATAGGCGATGTTTCAGGTCGTGACCTTTCTTTAGACTGAGAGTCAGGGGAGAGGGAAAATAGAGGTATGAAAAGGTTCAAAACAAATCAGAGCCAATGACCAAGGAGCCCACAATGTTCCATTGTTAGCTGTGGAAGGTGTCAGCAAAGGGATATATAGATGCAAACAATGGACCCAGCAGGATGACAAGGGTGTGGGAGGGGCTTTCTTTAGTTCTAGTTTAGTTTGGAGATACAGCGTGGAAACAGGCCCTTCGGTCCACCGGGTCCGCACCAACCAGCGATCCCTGCACGCCAGCACTATCCCACACACATCAGGGACAATTTACAATTATACCAAGCCAATTAACCTACAAACCTGTATGACTTTGGAATGTGGGAAGAAACCTGGAGAAAACCCACACAGGTCATGGGGAGAACGTACAAACTCCGTACAGACAACACCCATAGTCAGGATTGAACCCGAGTCAAGTGGTGCTGAGAGGCTGCAACTCTACCTCTGGGCCAACGTGCTGCCCTTTCTCTTGGGTCTGTTTCTGAGCTGTATCTCTAAGCCAAGCTAAATAAGTAAATAAAGGCAGGTGCCTGACACCAGTGTGCTTCGATGAGATTACCAGTTGCAGATGGCAACGGCACACACACAAACTCTCACGAGAATCAGAAGCCCAGAAGGTGTTGGGCAGTCAGACTTGGCGCTAATTCCGTTCTGGGTTGGCAGATGGTGGATCTGCTGCAGGTGAGACAGCGTGACGGTTTTCTTCCTTTCATCCTCTGCTCTTTTGCTCTCCGCCTCTTCCCTCCCCCGCAGTATGGAATGCTGTCTTCTGCAAAATCACCGCCAAGCCTTTGCACAGCAGCTGTCGAACCACCCTGCCGTCAGAGGAAATATCAAACTGCAAACTCACACTGGCATCGCTCGGTGCTTTCCCACCTGCTTGTGTGTTCCTTCATCGCCCAACTTTCACCACATAGCTTCATGCACTCTTTCCTGTAAAAGGTGGGCTGGCTACTTCCTGAGTCAGAGGAGCAGAATTAGGCCATTCGGCCCATCGAGTCTACCCCTCCTTTCAATCATGGCCAATCTATCTTTCCCTCTCAACCCTATTCCCTTGCCTTCTCTCCGTAACCTCTGACACCCGTACTAAGCAACAATCTGTCAATCTCGCCCTTAAAAATATCCATTGACTTGGCCTCCACAGCCATCTGTGGCAATTAATTTCACAGATTCACCACCCTCTGACTACAGAAATTCCTGCTCGACTCCTTTCTAAAGTTGCGCCCTTCTATTTTGAGGCTCCGGTCCTAGACTCTCCCACTAGTGGAGACATCCTCTCCACATCTCCCTGTAACCTTGGACGCCCTTGCTAATCAAGAACCCGCCAATCTTCACTTTAACAAATATTAAATGACTTGGCCTCCACCTCCGTCTGTGGCAATGAATTCCACCTGCTGCCCTGCACGTCACAGGACCTCCCAAGACCACGCTAACCGGCCCAGACGACCGCCCGCCATCAAACTGAGTGACATCAGCCAGCACTGTGGCTCTGCTGGCAGCAATCAGAGTTTGGAGGCAAGAACCCACATTGTGGGTTCAAGACCCATCACAGGCACTTAAACATACTGATAGGTGTGAGATGTTAACCTGCGTTCCCATATGGTTGGCAAAAATAAAATTCCTCGGCGTTTTCTTGTGGAATAGCACAAGTGTTATTGGTCACCAGGGACAGCACAGTGGCACCGCCGTAGTGTTGCTCCTTTACATGCTAGAGACCCGGGTTTGATCCTGGCTATGGGTGCTGTATGTATGGAGTTGTACGTTCTCCCTGTGACATCATGGGAGCTCCGGTTTAATTCCACATTCCAAAGACGAACGGGTTTGTAGGTTAATTGGCTTCTGTAAATTCTGTAAGGTGTGTAGGGTAGAACTAGTGTAGGGTAGAACTAGCTGGTCGGTGCTGACTCAATGGGCCACAGAGCCTGTTTTCACGTTGTACCTCAAACTAACGAGGGGGAAAAGGGACCAAGAAAACGAATTGCATTTCAATCGATTGAAAGATACAGCAGGGAAATAGGCCCTTCGGCCCACCAAGTCCACTCTGACCATCGATCACCCGTTCGCATTAGTTCCATGTTATCCCACTTTCTCAACCGCTCCCGACTCACTAAACTAAACTAACCTCTCCTTCGCAGGATTAAAAATGTGCTGGTGGGGAGTTTGCAAGGTGAATACTGGCTTTTAGGTTTCGCCCAGATGCCATGACCATTTCACCCGAGCACTTGCACTCGGTCTGCCATGGCCTACTGGATCTCCTGGTTGCTAACCATTTTAACTCCTCTTCCCATTCCCACACTGACCTTTCGGTCCTGTGCCTCCTCCATTGTCAGAGTGAGGCCACACATAAACTGGAGGAACGGCTCCCCATATTCTGAAGATAGACACACAAAGTGTTGGAGTAACTCAGCGGGTCAGGCAGCATCTCCAGAGAACATGCACAGGTGACGTTTCAGGTTGGGACTCTTCTTCAGATTGCTCATATTCCGCTTGGGTACCTTATAATCATTTTTGCGCTTTCTGTACGGAATTTGTACGTTCTCCCTTCGACCGTGAGGCAAATTGTCCCCAGTGTGTAGGATAGTGCTAATGTCCATGTGATTGCTGGGCGGTGTGAACACAGTGGACCAAAGAGCCTGATTCTGCGCTGTATCTCTAATACAAACTAATAGGCAAGACAGAACAAGGTTGCAGCCAGGCATGTGGGATAAAAACAGACTTTAGGAGCTTTCGTCCACACATAAGCAGAATAAGGCTAGTGAGGGAAAATGTGGGCCCCTTAGTCAGAACAATTCACAATGGTGAATATTGAAATGCATAAGAATAAAACAATTACTGTGTGTTTGTCACTATGGAAGAAAGCGCGATAACCTCGCTCAGTGTACTGGAGAATAAAGGTTCTCTAGATAATAAGGAACTGAAGGACCGGCAGACATACAGGTTAATTGACCTCGGTAAATTGACGCAGTGCGTAGGGAGTGGATGCAAAAGTGGGATAACAGAACTAATGTGAACGGGTGACCGATGGTCGGCATGGACCTGGTGGGCCAAAGGGCCTGTTTCCATGCTGCATCTCTAAACTAAATTAAGTTTTTGTGAAACTAAAAAAAAACCTAAAGTGAAAATATAATTCTGCAAACATCAGTGGGCTTGAAGGGTCAGGAGGTGACGATCACCATTTTAGAGTTCTGACATAGGTGACTTTGGAGGGAGTGGATGCTCTTGTGTTGGTGCAGCAGGGAGGGAGGACAGGTGGGGTGACATTTGGTTTTGGGGATGGGGGTGTGTGCAGGGTGTCTCCTTCCAAAGATTCAGTGGATCCTAGCACTGCTTACTTTTGATTGGAGAGTGGAAAATGAGACCCCACGAAATAAGAATGGAGGGGGAGGGATGATGAGGAAGTAAAAAGCTGTTAATTACTGGAACCAACAATGAAGGATGTAATAAAACATTAAACTTCAAAAGAATAATAAGACTGAGCAAGGTCAACAGCGAAAAGGAAACACATTTTGACTAATCTGCTGCAGGTCATTGAGGATGTGATTTATAGAATAAGTAAGGGGGACCCACTGGGTGTCAGTTAGTTCTGCTATAACAGGTGTTTCTATAACACAAACTGGATAAACCTGATTGATTTAGTTTAGTTTAGTTTAGAGATAAGGCGTGGAAACAGGCCCATCAGCCCACCAAATCCGCTCCGACCAGCGATCCCCGCACACTAACACTATCCTGCACACACACTAGGGACAATTTTTTAAAACAATTTTACAAAGCCAATTAGCCTACAAACCTGTATGTCTTTAGAGTGTTGGAGGAAACCGCAGCTCCTGGAGAAAACCCACGCAGGTTACGGGAAGAATGTACAAACTCCGTTCAGACAGCACCCGTAGTCAGGATCGAACCCGGGTCAATTGGTGCTATAAGGCTGCAACTCTACCGCTGCGCCACCATGCCACCCCTGAAGTAGAACACTATTTGTATGACAAAGGTCTAACTGGTCACGATGCAATTTTGATTGGGAACTAGAGAACTATTTGAAAGCTACTTTGGAAATAGGCAAGAAAGAAAAAAAGTCTTGGAAAAAAATGTTTCCATGTAATATCCTTGCAGTAATCACACACCGCCATGGATATTGACAAGCAATCGTGTCTCTTGATACTTGTGCAATGATACTCTATTAAACAACCTAACATAACCTTTAGAAACAAGGAACTACAGGGAACTTTGAGGACGGCACAGCGGTAGAGCTGCTGCCTTACGCCAGAGACCCGGGTTCGATCCTGACCACGGGTACTGTCTGTAAGGAGTTAATACATTCTCCTGTGACTGCATGGATTTTCTCTGGGTGCTCCAGTTTCCTTGCACACTCCAAAGACGTGCAGGTTTGTAGATAAGCGACTTTTGTAAAATTGTCCAGTGTGTAGGATATTGTTAGTGTACAGGTCGGTGTGGACTTGGTGGGCTGAAGGGCCCTGTTTCTGTGCTGTATCTATGAAGTCTGAAGATGCTGGTTTACCGGAGCACCCGGAGAAAACCCACACAGTCACAGGGAGAATGTATTAACTCTGTACAGACAGCGCCTGCAGTCAGGATCGAACCCGGGTCTCTGGCACTGTAAGGCAGCAACTCTACCGCTGTGCATGTTCTCCAGGAATGCTGCCTGACCTGTGGAGTTACTTCAGCACTTTATATAGTCTTTAGTGTTTTTAGCTTGCAGTAACAAAAATAAATTGAAAGGCCTTTATTTTTGAAAACCCTGGTTGATAAAAGAGCGAGTTTGAAACTCTGGCGAAGTCTTGTGTGAGTCACATTGACTCACTGGGAAGATGAGGAAGTCGATTTATGATCTTATGGAGTGGCAGAGTGGGGTCGAAAGGCTCGATGGGCCAAACCTGCCCCTGGTTTGTTCCTTCCTACACACCTGAGTTCAAGGCAGACTAGCTGTCTTCATCTAAGCCAAGAGATGCTGACTGATCTCCTGAGTGGCTTACCTGCCTTTTTCCAAATGTCATCGGGGACGTACCCAGCTGAAGGCCGGTGATTGATCTCCCGAAGAAGCTCTGCAGAGACACAAACCAACTGTAAGTAAACGGAAGGGCTTGTTTCCATGCTGAATCTGTAAACTAAACCAAGCACCCTAACTGGCAGGCAGCACTAATTCCCAGCAAAACACACAAAGTGCTGGAGGAACTTGTCGCAGCGGTAGAGTGACTGCCTTACAGCACCAGAGACCCGGGTTCGATCCTGACTGTGGGTGTTGTCTGTACGGAGTTTGTACGTTCTCTCTGTGATCTGCATGAGTTTTCTCCGGGATCTCCGGTTTCCTCCCACACTCCAAAGACGTACAGGTTTGTACGTTAATTAGCTTCGGCAAAATTGTAATTTGTCCCTGGTGTAGTATAGTGTAAGTGTGCGGGGATCACTGGTCGGTGCGGACTCGGTGGGCCGAAGGGCCTGGTTCCACCTTGTATCTCTAAATTAAACTAAACCCAATAGGTCAGGCAGCATCTGTGGAGGGAATGGATAAGCGAGTTACTCCAGCACTTTGTATTTTTTTTTGTAAATCAGCATCTGCAATTCCTTGTGTCTACATTAACTGCTTATTCTTTTATAAGACAGATTCTCATTAAATGAAACATATTGATCCAGATCAAATAAAATAAAAACCTTTGTGTTTTGTCCAAGATTCCAGCATCTGCAGGACATTGGCCCTCCAGCATCTACACTGGTACTAATTAACACCTAGAACACACATCTTCTTCACCAGCAATAAAATCCATCAGCCCGATAAATAGAAAAACATTTCCAAGAAATTTAGAGAGTCCAAAGGAAAAGATTAATCCCGTAAAAGCCCTTAATCCTGGTGCAGAAATGGAATCCGCAGCAATTATCCACAGTCTTGGCCGCTGTTTAAAGAGCAGACAGCATTTAAATCAGCAGAGAGCTTTGCAGCAATCTCCCATTATACAGCACAGACGCAGGCCCTTTGGCCCACTGAGTCCATGCTGACCAACATACACCCATTTACACTTATTTTATTTTACTCTCCCCACTTTCCCAACATCCCCCCTCCTGGAGTCTGCCAGTGACCTGCACTAAGCTACAATTTACGGAGGCCAATTAACCTACCGACCCACACGTCTTTGGAGCGTGGAAGGAGACCAGAGCACCCAGAGGAAATCCACGCGATCACAGGACGAACATGCAAACTCCACACCGACAGAATTGAACCAGTGTAATTGGAGGTGTGGGGTAGCAGCTCTACACTGTACTACCCATTGTTTATGAACAATTAAAAAACCCAGCACGGGAACAGGTCCTATGGCGCACTGAATCCATGGCGACCATTGACCACTCATTCACACCAGTTCTATGTTGCTCCACTTTCCCATCCACTCCCGACACACCAGGGGCAATTTACAGAGGGCCAATTAACCAACAAACCCACACATCTTTGGGATGCGAGAGGAAGCCGGAGCACCCAGAGGAAACCCACACGGTCACAGGGAGAACATACAAACTCCACAGAGGCAGCACCCAAGGTCGGGATCGGACCCGGGTCTCTGGCACTGTGAGCCAGCGGCTCTACCAGCTGCACCATTGTGCTACCAATCTTTCCTAAATTTTGTTTTCATCAAATTTTCTATTAGACAAAGCTCTCTCCAGTTTACAGAGAAAATCCCCCTTCTCAGAGTCTGACACACACGACAGAAACAGGCCTTTCAGCCCGACTCGTTCATGCCAACCAAGGTGGCCATCTAAGCCAGCCCCATTTTGCCCCTTTCCAGTTTAATTTAGAAATACAACGTGGGAACAGGCCCTTCGGCCCAACGAGTCCACGCCAACCAGCAATCACCTGCACGTCTTTGGGATGCGAGAGGAAACCCAGAGCACCTGGAGAAAACCCTCATGGTTACTCAGAGAATGTACAAACTCCGTACAAACAGCACCCGCAGTCAGGATTAAACAATAGACAATAGGTGCAGGAGTAGGCCATTCAGCCCTTCGAGCCAGCACCGCCATTCAATGCGATCATGGCTGATCACTCTCAATCAGTACCCCGTTCCTGCCTTCTCCCCATACCCCCTCACTCCGCTATCCTTAAGAACTCTATCCAGCTCTCTCTTGAAAGCATCCAACGAACTGGCCTCCACTGCCTTCTGAGGCAGAGAATTCCACTCTCTGACTGAAAAAGTTCTTCCTCATCTCCGTTCTAAATGGCCTACCCCTTATTCTTAAACTGTGGCCCCTTGTTCTGGACTATTAAACCTGGGTTTCTGGCGCTGTGAGGCAGCAACTCTACCACGGCAGCATCGTGCCGCCCCCTTCTTTGACCCAGGTTACTGAAGATGCCTTTATTGAATCTGCTCGTTGGAAGCAGGTTTGGGCCACGTACCAGACTGGATGAGGTCCGCGTTGCCGGGGCTGAGCTGGCGCAGGTGAACGCCGCTGCCCTTCCGCACGTCCTCCGTGTCGTTATAGCGCCGCACCCAGTAGTTCAGCTCCTCCCGGTCAGCCTCCTGGCAGCGGCAGAGTACGGCCAGGGACCGCCGCGTCTTCTCCACCATGTCCATGATGCAGTTCAGGAGCTGCGAGTAAACACAACGACAGCTATCGCGAGCGGTCGGCCTCCGATTGAATATCTGAAGGGGCTGCTCCTTGCTTTCTGCCTCCACTTCAGCCCCACCGTGCTAATCTTTGGGGATGTAGTGCGTAGGGGAGTGGGTAGATCAGAGGTTTGCTCCTGGGCCTGGCCAAGCTGGCCACTCATGGGTCACGGCACCAAGCATCTTGGCTCCATCCGAGCCGACCGCCTATCTCTTTTCTGGGGTCACGTGCCCCGGCGTCCCGTGAAAATGAACCTGTGGTGTCCACGGGCACTCTTTACCCTTTCACTCATTGCCCATTGGAATTCTTTGCCACAGACGGCTGTGGAGGCCAGGTCAATGGATATTTTTAAGGTGGTGATTGATTGTTCATTAGTACGGGTGTCAGCGGTTATGGGGAGAGGGCAGGAGAATGGGGTTGAGAAGGAAGGATAGATCAGCCATAATTGAATGGGCCAAATGGCCTAATTCCGCTCCTAGAACTTATTAATTATGAACTTATGAACCATGGCGAGACCCTAGGTCTGCTGGCCACTGCAAGAGGCTGATTGAATCACTGCAAGAGGCTGATCAGGAGTGTAATATAGTAACTTAATGTTTAGTAGTAAGAACAGTTGGCAATGTTTGTATCATGGTGCTGGGTGTTTTGTTTGTTAATTAAATACATTTAATTTTGTAAAAAAAAACAGTTGGGTGTTGGGACTGCGGCGGAGATTCCCAGCAGATCCCGATTAGATGCCCGGAGTTTAAGGGGACAAACCCCAGACTTTATCTTGCACTAAACGCTATCCACGTTATTCCCTTTATCATGTATCTGTACACTGTGGATGGCTCGATTGTAACCATGTATTGTCTTTCCGCTGACTGGTTAGTGCGCAACAAAAGCTTTTCACTGCGCCCATGACAATAAACCAAACCCAACTATCAACAAAAAGGGAGCGGTCCTGACGTCCCATCTACCTCAGGTAGACGCACAATGCTGGAGTAACTCAGCAGGTCAGGCAGCATCTCGTGAGAGAAGGAATGGGTGACGTTTCGGGTCGAGACCCTTCTTCAGACTGATGTCAGGGGAGGGGGCGGGACAAAGAGAGAATGTAGTCCATCTACCTCACTGGAGATCGTCAGACTATCTTTATTCGGAATTTATTAGACTTTATCTTGGACTAAAGGTTATTCCCTTTATCCTGTATCTGTACTCTGTGGACGGCTCGACTGTAATCATGTGTAGTCTTTCTGCTGACTGGATAGCACGCAAAACAAAAAAGCTAAACTAAACTTGACCCAGGGCTGTCTTAACGCATGGGCCTGATGGGCACTTGCCCAGGGCCCCACGAGCATAGGGGCCCCATGCTGATCTGTGTATGTTAAGTGACTTGCAATAAATAAATACTACTTTAAAAATGTAGGTTCAATAAGTGCTTTTTTCGCAACATTTTCCATCCCTAAGTGCTTCTCACAGCGATCTGTAAGTGCTTTTCGCAACAATGTAGCACCCTAAGTCCATCGCTAAGTGCTTTTCGGTAAGTGCTTTTCGCCGGCACGACAGGGGGGGGCTGGTAGGGAAAGGGGGGTGGGGGAGAGTAACGGTGGGGGCCCCAGTACACTGCTTTGCCCGGGGGCCCATAATGCTGTAAAAACGGCCCTGACTTGACCTTCACTAAAACGAGACGCGCCATTGGTGGGAAACCAACATGTACAATCCAATCAAAACACAAATTGCTGGAGGAACTCAGCGGGTCAAGCAGCATTGAACATGGAGTATAGACCAGTGCAGCAAAAGAATGGGCCCTTTGGCCCACGGTGACTGTGCTGAACATGACGCCAAGACCAACTCTTATCTGCCTGCACGTAATCCATATCATTATATAATCAATTAATGGGTGTCGTGTTCAAGGTGGTTTGTAAATGGACTGAATGTAAATCCCAATTCTTAGAAGTTCCAAGAATGTAAAATAAAAAGATTCCTTGATTAAATGCCTCCTGAACTATATTGGGTGGGAAAAAGGCAAAAATGTTGAAAAGAATATCTAATCAGTTTTCCATCTCCTCTCACATTCAGTGCATAGGCACAATGTAGCAGGTTGGTAGAGTACTGCCTCACAGCGCCAGAGACCCAAGTTCAATCCTGAACTCGGGTGCTGTCTCTGTGGAGTTTGCACGCTCTCCCTATGGCCGCGTGAATTTCCTCCGGGTGCTCCGGTTTCCTCCCACATTCCGAAGATGTGCGAGTTTGTAGGTGAATTGGCCTCTGTAAATTGACCCTCGTGTGTAAGGAGTGGAAGAGAAAGTGGGATAACATAGAACTATTGTGAACGGGTGATCGGAGGTCTGACGGGCCTTTCTATGCTGTTTCTTTCAATCAATTAATCATAGAGTCATATAGCATGAGAACAGTTCCTCTGAGGGCGAGTGGTAGAGTTGCTGCCTTACAGCACCAGACGCCCAGTTCGATCCCGACTACGGATGCAGTCTGTACGGACTTTGTATCTTCTCCCCGTAATCCGTGGGTTTTCTCCGTGATCTTCGGTTTCCTCACACACTCCAAAGACGTACAGGTTTGCAGGTTAATTGGCTTGGTATAAATGATAAATTGTCCCTAGTGTGTGAGATAGCGTTACTGTGCGGGGATTGCTTGTCGGTGTGAACTCGGTGGGCCGAAGGGGCTGTTTCTGTGCTGTATCTCTAAAACTAAAACTCGTCCATACTGGCCAAGCTCCCCTATCTAAGCTAGTCCCATTTGCTCGCATTTGGCTGCTATCCCTCTCAACCTTTCTGATTCATGTACCCTTTGGGAAAATGCAATGATGAGAAGTGTTCCCATTCACTAACGGGTTGGGATCATAAATGGCCTCTCTGAGCTGCAGATTAATACATAGGGTAAATGTATCGTTTAGTTTAGACAATAAGCGCTGAAACAGGCCCTTCAGCCCACTGAGTCCGCAACGGCCAGAAATTCCCACACATTAACACTATCCTACACACACAAGGGACAACTTACACTTATACCACGCCAATAAACCTACAAACCTGTACGCCTTTGGAGTGTGGGAGGAAACCGAAGATCTCGGCGAAAACCCACGCAGGTCACGGAGAGAACGTACAAACTCCGTACAGACAGCACCCGTAGTCTGAAGAAGGGTCTCGACCCGAAACGTCGCCCATTCCTTCTCTCCTGAGATGCTGCCTGACCTGCTGAGTTACTCCAGCATTTTGTGAATAAGCACCCGTAGTCAGGATCGAACCTGGGGGTCTGGTGCTGCAAGCACTATAAGGCAGCAACTCTACCACGGCACCACAGTGCCACCTTTATGCACAGGTGGTGTACGGAATGAGCTGCCAGAGGAGGTACTATCACAACGTTTAAAAAACATTTGGACAGGTACATGGATCGGATAGGTTTAGAGGGATATGGGCCAAATGCAGGCAGGTGGGACGTGTAGATGGGGCATGTTGGTCGGCGTGGGCAAGTTGGGCCGAAGGGCCTGTTTCCACACTGAATGACTTTATGACCCTAGGAGGTTCAATCTGCATCAGTCATTAACTTTAAACAATGTTTAATTTTAAACATGACGATGAGAAATGGATAAAAATCAGGAGGTGGGTATTGAACATGGTAACTGTTTCAAAGGGCCAGAATATGCATCCCGTTAAATAGTCTCCACCAACAATTCCTTGTGAGCAGGAGAGTTGAGTACTCACGTGATCCAAATGCTTCCACTCTTCAGCCCACTCTCGATCAGTCAGTCGGTGATCAATCATTTCTTCCTGATAGACCCCACGAGATCCTACTGCATCGTGAACAGGAAAATAATGGTTTAAGGCATTTTAATAGTAACGTAATACAGCGGGGAAACAGGCTCTTTGGCCCAACTTGGGTCATGCACACCACCACATGGCACGGTGGCGCAGCGGTAGAGTTGCTGCTTTACAGCGAATGCAGCGCCGGAGACTCAGGTTCGATCCTGACTACGGGTGCTGCACTGTAAGGAGTTTGTACGTTCTCCCCGTGACCTGCGTGGGTTTTCTCCGAGATCTTCGGTTTCCTCCCACACTCCAAAGACGTACAGGTATGTAGGTTAATTGGCTGGGTAAATGTAAATGTAAAAATTGTCCCTAGTGGGTGTAGGATAGTGTTAATGTACGGGGATCACTGGGCGGCACGGACTTGGTGGGCCGAAAAGGCCTGTTTCCGGCTGTATATATATGATATGATATGTTATGGGACAGCTTCTTCCCAGTTTCTATCAGGCAACTGAACCATCCCGTCAACAACCAGAGAGCAGTCCTGACCTACCATCTACCTCATTGGAGACCCTCAGACTATCTTTAATTGGACTTTACTGGACTGCATCCTGCACTAAATGTTATTCCCCTTATCCTGTAACTGTACACTGTGGACAGCTCAACTGTAATCATGTATAGTCTTTCTGATGACTGGATAGCATGCAATAAAAAGCTTTTCACTGTACCTCAGTACACATGACACTAAACTCAACTACAGGCCTATTATGCTGCTGCAAGTACGAATTTCATTGTTGATACATATTCCAATTAAACACGCTTGACTTGACAGGGGTACGGGGAACTGCAGATGTTTGGTTACAAAAGAGGAGACACAAAATACTGGAGGAACTCAGCAGGTCAGGCAGTTCCGCTGGAAGACACGGTTAGAGGACGATTCGGGTCGGGACCCTTCTTCAGTCTCAAGAAGGGTCCCGACCTGAAATGTCACCCTCGATGCTGCCTGACCCATTGAGTTACTTCAGCACATTGTGTCTCTACTCTCGACTTGACTCTTGATACTGTGTGCTGAAGGGCCTCTGTGCCCTCAAGGTTGGCTGCAGGAGGTGCCACCCCCCCCCACTCCCCGGGCACAAAGGCTGAAGGTGGATGGGCGAGGAAAGGGGCAACAGTTCGCTGGACGACCCGGATCAAGGTGATGGCTGGAGGCCCTGCAGCCAGGACAATGGACCTTAATGGCCAGCAGTAGAGAGAGCCTCTATTGCAGCAACAGCATAGCGGGTGTATGCAAACAGTTGCTACAACAGAGGAATGGATCAATGGTCAATGTTTTTTTTATTATCACTTGTAACTGAGCTGCAGTGAAATTCTTTCTTTGCTTACATTTCAGTAAATTATTACTTTTATAAACACAATCCCAGATTAAGTCTCTTTTCACTCTGGTTTATTTCACTGTAATGTTGTATTCTTAATGGTTTAATGTTTTATGCTTTATTCTTAATTGTTTACTGTATGTTCGTGTTGTTACTTGCGAGCGGAGCACAAAGGTACATTCCTTGTATGTGTACATACTTGGCCAATAAACGTATTCATTCATTCATTCATTCATTCATTCATTCATTCATTCATTCATTCATTAATTCATTCATTCATGCATTCATTCATTCTTAAGTGTATAGACTTTGAGAATGGCATCAAACCCTGGCGACTCTTGTATATGGTCTCAGTGAGTTATTTCTATGCACTCTGTACTTAATCTGGGATTGTGTTTATGGATAGGAAAAAAAGAACTTCATTGTACCTCGGTGCATATGATAATAAAAAACATTGAGCCATTAACCATTGAACCATCCCTCTGCTATAGCAGCTGATTGTGCACACTCACTATGCGTAAACTGCAATACAGGCTCTCTCCAGAGCTGCTGTTGACAAAGATGCAAAGAACCAGCAAAAGCCCATGAGGGGAGACCTCATTGAAATTTACCGAATAGTGAAAGGCCTGGATAGAGTTGATGTGGAGAGGATGTTTCCACTAGTGGGAGAGTCGAGGACCAGAGGCCGTAGCCTCAGAATAAAAGGACACACCTTTAGAAAGGAGACGAGGAGGAATTCCGAATCTGTGGAATTATTTGCCAGTGGAGGCAAAGTCAATGGATATTTTTAAGGTGGTGATTGACAGATTCTTGATTGGTACGGGTGTCAGGGGTTACGGGGAGATGGCGGGAGAATGGGGTTGAGAGGGAGGATAGATCAACCACGATTGAATGATGGAGTAGACCTGATGGGCCAAATGGCCTAATTATGCTCCAATACTTATGAAAAGCTTTGAGGCGATAGAGATTGCTCCCATGCCATGCTTCTGACAGTCGATGCCCCACTCACCGTGATGTCTGTGCCGGTCTCTGTACTCAGGAAGTCTCTGTGGGTCTCGGTATAGGTGGCTCATGGCCACGTCATCCAGGCTGTAGTGTTGCAGGGGGGGAGGAGTTGGGTGCAGTTGCCCGTTGGGTGGGGGTGGTAAGGAGACACTTGGGCTGTGGCGCTGGGCGGGACTGATGGTACACACCCTCTTGGCTGGAGGATCTCGGTCAAAGCCGTTCTCTTTGTTCCTGAGGGAAGAATATCAACGCTTTCAGGAGGAGGAAACACCGTTTACAAACCCGACATGTTGGCTAGGAGCCTCCACAAGAAGATTCACTGCTCCTCACGATGCACCGAGAAAACAGGCAAGATCCGGATAGTCTTCCCTGGAATGCCAGAGGTTGAAAGGACATCCGATATAAGTATATGAAAGGCATAGATAGTGTAGGTATTGTAAGACGCTGTAAGGCGGCAACTCTACCGCTGCGCCACCCCGAATGTCATTGTATTGACAACGGAACAATGAACATCTAACTTGCAGCAGCTTAACAGGCCTGTAAATGCAATACGGTTGGATAATATATAACAAACAAATATTCAATAAGTTAATACCAGACCAAAAAAAACCCTGGACCTCAGTGCAACCAAAGACAATCTATAGATCCACAAGACATAGGAGCAGAATTTGGCCATTCGGTCCATCAAGTCTACTCTGCCATTCAATCATGACTGATCTATTTTTTCCCTCTCAACCCCAATCTCCTGCTTTCTCCCCGTAACCTTTGAAACCCATACGAGTCAAGAATCTATCAATCTCTGCTTTAAAAATACCTAATGATTTGGCCTCCATAGCCGTCTGTGGCAATAAATTCCACAGATTCACCACCCCCTGGTTGAAGTTCCTCATCATCTCCGTTCTGAAGGTACATCCTTCAGTTCATTGTTGAGGCTAGTGTTGTGCAGTGTTCGAGAGCCAAATGGTTGTTGGAAAGAAGCTGTTCTTGAACCTGGTGGCCATGGTTTTCCGATTCCTGTACCTTCTTCCCAATGTTGGAAGTGGTGAGAGCATGGCCAGGGTGGTGTGGGCCTCTGATGATATTAGTGCCTCCTGTAGATTCCTTCTATGGTGGGGAGGTCAGTGCCTGTGATGGACCGGGCAGTGTCTACCACTCTCTGTAGCCTCCTTCATTCCTGGGCATTCGATTTACCAGTGCTGGTGTACGGAGGTGATTGCCGGTTGGCACGGACTCGGTGGGCTGAAGGGCCTGTTTGCACACCGAATCTCTAAAGTCTAAAGACAATGAAACACTCTTGACTTGCAACAGTTAACAGATTTCAACTGAACTCTCTACCTCTTAAACCATCGTCCTTTAGGACACTCTCACCTCTCGGGTGCTTTTTGCTCAGCTCTTCTGATGTGATGTGTTATGTTGCGTTGAGGTCAATCTCTGCTTGACAATGCCTACAGGAAGAGACTTGGCAGGTTTTGCTTTGTGAAGGGTGTTATATAAATTCCAAGAATTGCTGTATGATTTGAGAAAACGATTCTTTGTTCAAAGGAGAAAAGAAATCTACAACTCCTTCTTGGCAGAAAATGCATTTGAGGCTGAAATGGTCAGGGCACTAAGAATTTCGTAATCTCTTAGTCATAGAAACATAGAGCACGGGAACATGCCCTTCAGTCCAACTTGTCCATGTCGACCATAATGCCCTGCCTCGTCTTACATTTGGCCCACACCCCTCTAAACCTTTCCTATCCATGTGCTTAGTTCAGTTCAGTTTAGTGATATAGCATGGAAACAGGCCCTTCAGCCCACCGAGTCCACGCCACCCACTAATCACCTGCACACTTGTTCTATCTTAGACCTTAAGGACAATTTACAGAAGAAAATTAACCCACAAATCTGCTTGTCTTTGCAATGTGGGAGGAAACCAGAGCACCCGGTGAAAACCTACACGGTCACAGGGAGAATGTACAAATTCCGTAGAGACAGCACCAGTAGTCAGGATCAAAACCTGGTCTCTGACACTGTAAGGCAGTAACTCTACTGCTGTGTCACCGTGCCACAATTTGTCCAAGTGTCTTCGAAATGTTGTTAAAGCACCTGCTCAACTTCCTCCTCTGACAGCTCGTTCCATATATCCACCACCTGCTGAGTGAAAATGTTGCCCCTCAGCTTCTTCTCACCTTAAACATAAGTCCCCTGGTTTGGTTTAGTTTAGTTTAGAGATACAGCGTGGAAACAAGGCCTTCTGCCCACCAAGTCCACACTGACCATCGATCACCTGTACACCAGTTCAATTTTATTCCACTTTCACATCCTACAGACCAGGGGCAATTTACAGACGCCAATTAATTGGCTACGGGTTTGAGCTGTGTAAATGGTCCTCAGTGTGTCGGGAGTGGATGCAAAATTGTAATATCATAGAACTAGTGTGAATGAGTGATTAATGATTGGCTTCAACTCGGTGGACCAAAGATCTTTCAATCAATCAAACTCTTATATAATGTAATAAAAAGGAACTGCAGATGCTGGTTACACAAAAGATAGAGGCAAAATGCTGGAGTAACTCAGCGGGTCAGGCAACATCTATGGAGAAAATGGATAGGTGACGTTTGGGTCAAGACCCTACTTCTGTGACCTTATAATCTTATACAAGCTTTCACCACCCCAGTCGCATTCACCAACCTTCGCTGTTCCAAACAGAAAAAATAGACTTCAGCTAGACTTTCCTCTTGATTAAATTTTTATTTTCTGCCAACACCATAGTAATACTGAGTACAGGGTGAAGTTTAGGATTAGTTTAGTTTATTGTCCCATGTATCGAGGAATAGTGAAAAGCTTTTTGTTGCATGCTAACCAGTCAGCAGAAATACTGTACACGATTACAATCGCCAGGTAGATGACTAAGGGAATAATGTTTAGTGCAAGATAAAGTCCAGTAAAGTCTGACTGAAGATGGTCCAAGTGTCTCCAATGAGGTAGATAACAGCTCAGGACTGCTCTCTAGTTGGTGATAGGATGGTTCAGTTGCCTGATAACAGCCGGGAAGAAAGTGTTCCTGAATCTGGAGGTGTGCGTTTTCAAACTTCTGTACCTCTTGCTTGATGAGAGAGGGGAGACGTGGGAGTGACCGGGGTGAGACTTGTCCTTGATTATGCTGGTGGCCTTGCCGAGGCAGTGTGAAGTCTAGATGGAGTCAACGGAAGGGAGGTTGGTTTGTGGGATGGTCTGGGCTGCGTCCACAATTCTCTACAATTTCTTGCTGTCTTGGATGGAGCTGTTCCCAAACCATGCTGCGATGCATTCTGGTGGCACTCTGGTGTCAGGACAATAGCCTCCTCTTGAATGTCACTAAAACAAAGGAGCTGATTGTGGACTTCAGAAGGGCTAAACATCCAAGGACGTACACGCCACTGGAGATAAATGGGTCTATTGTGGATAGGGTGAGCAGTTTCAAATACTTGGGAGTCCGCATCGCAGAGGATCTGACGTGGGCAACGCACATTGCCGCACTGGTGGGTAAGGCTAAGCAGCGCCTTTACCACCTTAGACAACTGAGGAAATTCAGAGTGTCGCTGAGGATCCTTCATTGCTTCTACTCTGGGGCTGTAGAGAGCATCCTGTCCGGCAACATTACAGTCTGGTTTGGGAACAGCTCTGCCCAGGACAGGATGGCCCTGCAGAGAGTAGTGCGTTCGGCAGAACGCACCATGGGAACTACACTCGTCCCCCTGCAGGACCTATACATCAGGAGGTGCAGATCCAGAGCAAGCAAGATCATGAGGGACCCCTGCCACCCCAGTAACGGACTGTTCCAGATGCTACGGTCAGGCAAACGCCTCCGCTGTCACGCTGTGAAAACGGAGAGGATGAGACGGAGCTTCTTCCCACAGGCCATCAGGACTGTCAACTTTGATAACCCCAGAGACTAAATTTTTGTCGACACTTTTGGTGCTATGTTTAGTAACTTATTAACTTTATTTATTGTAACTGTAATTATTTTTGTGCACAACCCGCAGGCATTGCCACTTTCATTTCACTGCACATCGAGTATGTGTATGTGACAAATAAATTTGACTTGACTTGACTTGACTTGATACAATGCTTTCTACGGCGCACCTACAGCATGACTGGACTTGCATCACAGGTCTCTGAAACATTTTAGTCAGTGTGACTCAATGATGAGCTGAAGCCAAACCAGAACCTTTCACCGTTCCAGACTCAATGCCCATTGTCATCATAAGAACTGCCTTGTCCAATTCTGGTGAACTATTTGTTCTGGTATTTCTATTCTGTAATCTGACTGGAATGTCAAATACTCCCCCACCTCCTCGACTCCACTCGTCCCAGTCCCCCTCCCCTCGCCCAAACCAGTCTCCTCTGCATTTTGAAACGGATAAATGCCGCTTGGATCAGATCCAATCTCACAGAGTTCTCTCATCAGCTGAAACAAATGCACACGGTACCACTTGAGGATTGCCAGTGCCGGATGGCAACATGGACTTCTGTACACTTGGCTCATCCAAAGCAAGGCACCACCACTGTGGTTTCCAAAACAAAAGTCTATTTGTATTTTACTTTACTTTAGCGATACAGCGTGGAAACAGGCCCTTCAGCCCACCAAGTCCACGCCGACCGGCAATCACCCCGTACACTAGCACTATCCTGCAGACTAGGGACAATTTACAGACGCCAATTAACCTATAAACCTGCACGTCTTTGGAGTGTGTGAGAAACCCGAGCACCCGGAGAAAACCCACGCGGTCACAGCGAGAACGTACAAACTACGTACAGACAGCACCCGAGGTCAGGATTGAACCCGGGTCTCTGGCGCTGTGAGGCAGCAGCTCTACCGGCTGCACCACTTTTGCAGGCCTGCCAAATGTTTCCAGTACTAGTTGTCTTTACATTGGTGCAGGCCATTCAGTGCCAATGCAGGCATGGGCGCGTTAGGGTGGCACAGTGGGAGAGTTGCTGCCTTACAGCACCAGAGACCCGGGTTCGATCCTGACTACGGGTGCTGTCTGTACTGAGTTTGTACATTCTCCCTGTGACCGTGTGGGTTTTTTCCGGGTGCTCTAGTTTCCTCCCGCACTCCAAAGATGTGTGGGTTTGTAGGTTAATTGGCTTCTGTAAAATTGTAAATGGTCCCACATGTGTGTAGGATAGTGCTAGTGTGATCGCTGGGTCAGCACGGACTCAGTGGGCCGAAGGGCCTGTGTCCACGCTGTATCTGTATGAGGAACAACATTTTCACCCAGAGAGTTGTGAATCTTTGGAATTCTCTGCCACAAAAGGCAGCGCAGGCCAATTCATTGGATGTTTTCAAGAGAGTTAGATTTAACTCTTTGGGCTAACAGAATCAAGCAATGTGGGGAGAGGGCAGGAACGGGGTACTGATTTTGGATGATCAGCCATAGTCATATTGAATGGCGGTGCTGGCTCAAAGGGCCGAATGGCCTACTCCTGCAACTATTTTCTGTTTCTATCTGTAAAGTCTAAAGTCACACCTGGAGGAACAGGTACAGTCAGATCATCACATTACTCCAAGGGTGTGACCAACTGTCAGGGTGTAAAGGTTTATAGAACTGTTGTCAGGGTGGAGTGTTGGTTGCTAGGAAGCACTGACTAGGGAGGGTCTGCTTCTTTTGAGAACAGAAAAGGCACAATTGACGTGCATGAAATTCCAAAACACCTCGAAAGATAAAAGTTTTCCCACCAGCGATGGTAATTGGGGATCGATGTTTAATGATTAGAGTCATTGAGTCATGCAGCATGGAAACCTGCCCTTCGGCCGACTTAAGATACCTCATCTACGGTAGTCCCACCTGCTTGTGTTTGGACCATATCCAAATCTTCCCTTCTCCATGTACCTCTCCAAATGTCTTTCAATTGTTGTTATACAATCTGCCTCACAGGGGCGGTACGGTGGCGCAGCGGTAGAGTTGCTGCCTTACAGGGCCAGAGACCCGGGTTCCATCCTGACTGTACGGAGTTTGTACGTTCTCCCTGTGACCGCACGGGTTTTCCCCGGGTGCTCCGGTTTCCTCCCACACTCCAAAGACGTACAGGTTTGTCGATTAATTGGCTTTGGTAAATATTGTAAATTGTCCCTTGTGTGTAGGATAGTGCTAGTGGACAGGGATTGATGGTTGGCGCAGACTCCGTGAGCCCAAGGGTCAGTTTTGGCACTGTATCTCTAAACTATACTTCCTCTGGCAGCTCGATTCATACACCCTCCACCCTTTGTGTGAAAATGTTGTCCTTCAGGTTCCTATTAAATGTTTCCCCTTTCACCTTAAACCTATGTTCTCTGGTTCTTGATTCCCCGACTGGGTAAAAGTTCACCCTCTCTATTCCTTTCATGATTTTGTACACCTCCATGTGATCACCCCTCATCCTCCTGCACTCCAAATAGAGCCCTAGCTTGCTTAACCACTCCCTAGAGCCCAGGCTCTCGAGTCCTGGCAATGTCCTCGTGAAGGATTAATAAGAATCAGAATGGAGGTAAAATAAAGATTTTCTTTGAGCGAGTAGATGATAGGTGGACGTGGCAGAAACTGCCAGCATATATAACAGATAATTAGGAGAGCACATTTCTTTTCTAATTGTCTTGATGTGATCTACAAGGCTATGGGCCAAGAACAGTATTCCTTGGAGTGTAGGAGCTTGAGGGGTGATGTAAGAGAGGTGTATAAAGTCATGAGGGGAATAGATAGGATGGATGCACAGAGACTTTTACCCAGGGTATGGGGAATCAAGAAGCTTGGGCGGCACAGTGGCGCAGCGGTAGAGTTGCTGCCTTGGAGCGCCAGAGACCCGGGTCCGATCCTGACTGCTGTCTGCACAGAGCTTGAATGTTCTCACCGTGGCCACGTGGGTTTTTCCCAGATGCTCCGGTTTCCTCCCACATTCCAAAGACGTGCTGGTTTGTAGGCTGTTAATTGGCTTCTGTAAATTGCCCCTCATGTTTGGGATTGAACTCGTCCACAGGTGATCGTTGGTCGGTGTCGACAGTGGGCCAATGGGCCTGTTTCCACACCGTATCTCTAAATTAAAGTAAACTAAACTAAACCAAACCAAACCAGGGAACATGGGTTTAAGGTGAAAGGGGGCAGGATTTAAAAGGAACCTGAGGGGCAACTTTTTCACTCAAAGGTTGGTGGGTATATGGAACGAGCTGCCAGAGGAGGTAGTTGAGGCAGGTATTCTCACAGCTTTTGGGCAGGCACATGGATAGGAAACATTTAGAGGGGTATGGGCCAAACGCAGGCAAATAGACCTAGCTTAGATTGGCATCAAGATCGATTTGATGAGTTGGGCTGAAGGACCTGTTTCTGTGCTGTACCACTCTATGACTAACTGGATTCATCACAATGTCTCTTTTCTAATTGTCTTGTTTCCAACTACAAATGGTTGTGGAGGCCAAGTTATTGGGTATTTTTAAAGAGGAGATTGATAGATTTCTTGATTAGTAAGGGTGTCAAAGGTTACGGGGAGAAGGCAGGAGAATAGGGTTGAGAAAGAAAGATAGATCAGCCATGATTGAATGGCGGAACAGACTCGATGGGCCGAATGGCCTGATTCAGTTCCTATGATTTATGAACATGAAGACATGGACAGAGGGGTTGAAGATAGATGCAAAATGCTGGAGTAACTCAGCGGGTCAGGCAGCATCTCTGGAGGAAAGTGATAGGTGACGTTTTGGGTTGAGACCCTTCTTCAGACTGAGAGTCTGGGGAAAGGGAAACTAGAGATATAGAAGGAATCACAGAGGGGGGTGCAGTGAGAGAGTGTTGGCCTTGTGCAAGGGTTACCGGGGTATAAAGGATTCAATTACAGAGGATTCATTGACTTGGTTTGTAATAGTACGGACAACATCTTCTGATGGCTCTAAGTTTGAGATAAGGCCAACGTTAAGAAACTGTGGTGGTGGATTAAAAAAGGTCTGGCCTTCATTTTATGTCACTTGTGTGTGAGGGCAAGGATAAACTTGAGGTGAGGGGCCGGCGGGTGTGTCGACCAGCCAGCATTCGACCTACCTCTCTGGGCTGCTCCTCTTGCCGTTCTCGTTGACCTCCAGGAGGTCGGTTGAGTTAACGGGGGACGTGGCGTTGGCGTTCAGCAGCAAGTGCTCGTGTTGTGCCAAGTACTGGGCTGGCGTCTGCTTGGCAGTGCGGGCACAGTGCAGCAGTTCCCTCTGCAACAGGGGCAAGTTGGCCTGGTGGACGACAGAGATAGAGAGAGTTTAGTTTAGTTTAGTGTTACCGGGTCTTAGGCAACACAAAGCATTTCACTGTACCTCGGTACACGTGACTATAAAGAATCAACAAATGTCACTAAATGTCATCATTTAGTTTATTACTAGACCAAGTGGACCCGTTGGGCCCAAACCTCTCCTGCATTGGTGCAGCACTCTCTCTTCCCACCTCCCCCCTCCCCTCCAACTACCCCCTACTCCCCTCCCCTCCCCCCCTCGCCCCTCCCCTCCAACTACCCCCTACTCCCCTCCCCTCCCCCCCTCGCTCCTCCCCTCCCCCTCCCCCCACTCCATCCCCCTCAACCCTTTTATCCCCCCTCCTCTCTCCCTCCACCCCTCCCTTGGAGATAGATTTAAACTTTAAAATGTATAAAAATATAACACTGATTTCAATGAAACTTCTTCCATTTGCACCAAAGGGACGACGGTGAGTAAGGTGGGCCTAACATTGTCGCGCTATCGTGTACCGTTTTGGCTGTAGTTCAGGAACAAACAAACAAACAAACGAGAGTTTTAGTATATAGATTCTCAAGTGTACCGAGGAACTGTGAAAAGCTTTTTGTTGCGTGCTATCCAGTGAGCGGAAAGACTACACATGTTTACAATCAGGCCATCCACGGTTTACAGATAACGGAGAAAAGGAATCACATTTAGTGCAAGATAAAGTCAAGCAAAGTCCAATTTATGATCGCCTGAGCGTCTTCAATTAGGTAGACGGTAGTTCAGATTTATAGGTTAATTGGCTTCTGTAAATTGTTCCTATTGTGTAGGATTGTGCTAGTGTATGGGGGTGATCGCTGGTAAGTGAAACTCAGTGGGCTGAAGGGCATGTTTCTGCATTACTAAATGAGACTAATCTAAAAACTAAAACTAATCTCTGCATTCACCAGTCAAGCTGTGAATGTGTAGGATGGTACTGGTGTACAGTGATCGCTGGTCAGCGCAGGCTCGGTGGGCCGAAGGGCCTGTTTCCACACTGAATCTCTAAGCTAAACTGATCATGGTTGGCGTGAACGATTTGCACTGAAGGACTTGCTTCCATGTAGGATGACTCTATGACTCTCCTAACAAACAATACAGAACCCTGTTACAAGTCAGCCAACAGTAAGATCTACTTTAGCTAATAAATAGCCTGCATCTAATAAGAGCAACCAGATAAAAGCGAGGATTTCTGTTTCGGTACATACAACAAAAAAATCTCTCTTGCCGTGAAATGATGAAGTGTAGAATGTCACGCCACTCTCAGCAATAAATTGAGTGGGTGTGGTATGGTGCAATGGATGTATGATTATGTTACCCGGACAACCAAGTCTCAGAAGTTGCTATTAACTTACTTGGAAGATTCAGACTGAGTTAAGCAGAGGACCAGAAAAGGATGAGACCATTCAGCCCGACTCTCCATGCTGTTCCTTACATTCAAGCTTGCATGCACCCGTCCTAATCCCCTCACATGCTTCTCAGACTTAATATGGTGCAGTGACGCAGCGGGTAGAGCTGCTGCCTCACAGCGTCAGAGACTAGGGTTTGATCCTGATCTCAGGTGCTCTCTGTGTGGAGTTCGCACGTTCTCCCTGTGACTGCGTGGGTTCTCTCCAGGCGCTTCGGTTTCCTCCCACATCCCAAGGACGTGCGGGTTTGCAGGTTAATTGGCCCTTGTGTGTAGGGAGTGGATGAGAAAGTGGGATAACATTGAGCTAGTGTGGATGGGGGTTCATAAGTGATAGGAGAAGAATTAGGCCATTCGGCCCATCAAGTCTACTCCGCCATTCAATCATGGCTGATCTAACTCTCCCCCCAAAACAATTCTCCTGCCTTCTCCCCATAACCCCTGATGCTGATCGATGGTCAGCATGGATTAAGTGGGCCAAAGGGTCTGTTTCTACACTGTATGTCTGAAGTCTAAACAACAGCTTCCATTTGCATAGCATTCTGTGATACAGCGTGGCTCCAGGCCCTTCGGCCCAACTTTCCCATGCTGACTAAGATGCCCCACCCACACCAGTCCCACCTGTCCACATTTGGCCCGTATCTTATGAAACCTTTCCTTTCCATGTATCTGTCCAAATGTCCTTAACCCTTTTGGTTCAGTGGCTAATTTAAGATAAAAGTGTGAGCAAGGTGACCTAGATGTGGTTTGAATAGATAATCTGGACAAAACACGGTGAAAGGGTTCACAAAGAAACCTGGCGTCTCAGCAGTGACTTCCAGTGCTGGGTTTGGTGCAGATACCCTGCCGGGACCACCACTCCTACCTGTGGTCAGGTAGCAATGTGTGTGTGCACACGCACACATGCAATCACATACGCATACATGCAAACACACACAGCCACATGCATGAGCGAACACATACACACACAGCCACACACATGCATATATCTACACAAGCCACACATGTGCACATACACACAGCCACAACCACATGTGCACATACACACTGCCACATGTACACACCCACATGCGCAAAAACACACATACATGAAGGCACACACCCCCATTCGCACACGCATACCCACTATACACACACACACGTCCAAACACACAGCCACATATGCACACTCAAAGAAGAGGGCACATACATACACTCTACACATGTACCCATCGACACACAAGCACACACTCACTCGTGCCTGCATGCACTCACCTCTCACACCCACACATGCATGCACTAAACAATGCACACCCACCCACCTGCATACCCACCCATGTTGCACACTCACAAACACCGACACACACATGCGCACACACATTCACACTCACACAAACACACATGCGCCTGCAGTCATGTGCATACACACACCATCCCCACACGGACTCTTGCAAACTCTGCACAAGTTTCCGACTGAACAGCCAGCTACACAGTTATGCAGATAACTGCACGGCAGCGAATGTCCCTGGGCAAAATCAAAGACAATGAAAGCTGGCTAATGTTGATAGGAATGGGTTGCAAAGTCTGACTGGTGCTAATGTCAGCAGTGGACCCGGTAATTGAAATGGCTTCCATTATCCTTGCACTGAGTAATGTGACACGCTGCAGATTGGAATAGGAGTCGGAGGGTTACATTAGTGTAATGAAAGGCAGAGTCAGGAGCAGGCACATCCAGCTGCTTCCCTCATTGAAGATTCAGCTCAAACATCCAAACACATATGGTCGATGTCATTTGCTCTTCCCTTGGAGAGAAGGTGATAACGTTTTGAGCAAAAAAAAATCCTCCCATTCGAATGATTGCTGCTAAGTGATATGGTGCCCAGATGGTGCGAGATACGTCTATGGGAAAAATACATTTACATTGCGGCTTCACACTCAGGCTCTGCAAGAGATATGACACACACAGACACATAGATACACACACACGCACACATAGATACACACACACGCACACAGACACATAGATACACGCACACACACATAGGTATGCACACAAGCACACACAGATATACATGCAGACACATAGATACACGCACACACACACACAGATATGCACACACACAGATATACATGAACACGGAGATACACACACATAGATATGCACACACAGATACACACACATAGATATGCACACACGCACACAGATATACATGCACACAGATACACACACACATAGATATGCATACACGCACACACAGAAATGCACGCAAAGATATGCACACACACAGATATCCACACGCACACACAGATATACATGCACACAGAGATACACACACACATAGATATGCACACACACACACACAGATATACATGCACACAGAGATACACACACAGATATACATGCACACAGATACGCACACGCACACAAAGAGATCTAGGTGTCCTTGTTCATCAGTCACTTAAAGGTAGCATGCAGGTGCAGCAGGCAGTGAAGAAAGCTAATGGCACGTTGGCCTTTATGACAAAAGGAGTTGAGTATAGGAGCAAAGAGGTCCTTCTGCAGTTGTACGGGGCCCTAGTGAGACCTAGTGAGTACTGTGTGCAGTTTTGGTCTCCAAATTTGAGGAAGGATATTATTGCTATTGAGGGCGTGCAGCTTAGGTTCACTCGGTTAATTCCCGGAATGGCGGGACTGTCGTATGTTGAAAGACTGGAGCGACTAGGCTTGTATACGCTGGAATTTAGGATGAGAGGGGATCTTATTGAAACATATAATATTATTAAGGGATTGGACACATTAGAGGCAGGAAACATGTTCCCAATGTTGGGGGAGTCCAGAACCAGGGCCCACAGTTTAAGAATAAGGGGTAGGCCATTTAGAACTGAGATCAGGAAAACCTTTTCAGTCAGAGAGTTGTAAATCTGTGGAATTCTCTGCCTCAGAAGGCAGTGGAGGCCAATTCTCTGAATGCATTCAAGAGAGAGTTAGATAGAGCTCTTAAGGATAGCGGAGTCAGGGGGTATGGGGAGAAGGCAGGAACGGGGTACTGATTGAGAATGATCAGCCATGATCACATTGAAGGGCGGTGCTGGCTCGAAGGGCCGAATGGCCTACTCCTGCACCTATTGTCTATTGTCTAGAATATGCACACATGCACACACAGATATACATGCACACAGAGAAACACACACACACACAGGAGTGCACACACGCACACAAGGTCGAGGGGGCGGGAGGCGCTGCCGCTGGCAGACGTGAGGAGTGGGCCCGTAGGTGTTGCCTCCAGCGCCTGCAAAGTCGGCTGCAGGAGGTGCCCCCGGGCGGGACGCTGAGCGGCCGGGCGAGGAGAGAGCGAGGGGCGTCGGGTGGCGGGACTGCAGCAGCCTGGGGCTTACCTGGAGCAGGGGTGCTCTAGTAATTCCAGCATGTGGACTTCCGACTTTGTAAATGGCACCAAAATATGGCGATATTGTGGTTTGTGCAAAAGAATTTCACTGTGTTGTGACAGATCATGGATTGTCTTTCTGCTGACTGGTTAGCACGCAACAAAAGCTTCTCACTGTACCTCTGTACACGTGACAATAGACTCACTGTGTTGTGCAAGTGTGACAATACGAAACTACTGAACCATTGAACACACACGCACGCACACGCACACGTCATCCCTTCCCTCATGGCAGTGCAGATCCCACAAGAAAACCAATTCAGGCAAGACAGCACAGAGCAGCCTTGCCACTGCAGAGCAAGTTAACCCAAATGTCTTCAATAAAAATCGAAGCGGTTTAAAATTAATGTATGAATCCAGCAAAAAGATGTTGCTGAAGATAGACCCAAAATGCTGGAGTAACTCAGCGGGTTAGGCAGCATCTTTGGAGAAAAAGGAATAGGTGACGATTTGGGTCAAGACCCTTCTTCAGACAGGTCAAAAATTCTGGAGAAGGGCCTCGACCTCGATAGGTCACCTATTCCTTCTTCTCCAGAGATGCTGACTGACCCGCTGAGTTACTCCGGCATTTTGGGTCCATCTTTGGTGTAACCCAGCATCTGCAGTTGCTTCCTACACAAAAAAAAATGATGCTGCTGATGTGAGCATAAAAAGCTGGAGGTGCTTGAGAAGTGGGTTTAAGTTGGAGACACAAGCAACTGCAGGTTTTAATTTACAAAATAATACACAGATACAAGGGGGGGGGGGGGGGGGGAGGGAGAGAATGCAGGGTTACAACCCAGCGGTTTGAACCTATACTTCTCTAATTTCGAGTAACCCCTGCATTCCCTCCCTCCCTCCCCTCTCCCACACCCTCATCACCTACCAGTTCCACTGTTTGCATCTTTCTATCCCTTTGTTGTCACCTCTTTCCCAGCCAACAATGGGCCATTATGGGCCTCCACCCTTCCTTGGTCATCTGTCGCCAGTCATCCTTTGTTCTGGCCCTTTCTTACCTCCAGTTCCCTGCCCTATACTTTCAGTCTGAAGAAGAGTCCCAACCCGAAACGTCACCCATCCTTTGTCTCCAGAGATGCTGCCTGAGCCGCTGACTTACTCCAGCACTTTGTGTCTATCTTCAGTCAGGATGAGTCACTGGCTTACATGTTAATTGGTGTGCAGAGACGTTCAGACCAACATTGGACCGGGGCCACCGTATCACAACGCTGCTGCACTTCACCGAGAACATCGGTGATTGCAGATTGATTTACGACACATAGATCTCGGGGAAGGCGCTATCATCTCCATCTGAGTTGTCCTCACCTGTCGAGCTGAGAGCAATACTCCCAGGAACAAGGAAATAGCTGTAGCAGTTTCAATTGGTTTAATGTTTAACTGGCAAATTAGGATGTTCCCCATTAGGTTTGCACAAAAATGATTAAAAACCCAGCTGATTCAATCTGCCTACTGACGGCCGAGATTAACTGGAGAACACCTCTAATTATTCACAAATGCAAATCCTCTGGGTTGGTTTTTTTCCGGGGGTTTCTGTTGAAAACTTGTTTTCTCTTTGTGACAAGGCACTGTGTACGATGTATCAAACCTGAAATCTAGCAGTAATGACCTCATTTGTCCCAAAGTCTTGTTTCCATGTGATAATTGTGTTTCCTTATCCTAGCGGTAGAGTTGCTGCCTCACACTGCCAGACCCGGGTTCGATCCTGACTATGGGTCCTGTCTTTGCGAATTTTGCATGTTCTGCCTGTGGCCGTGTGGATTTCCTCTGGGTGCTCCGTGTTCCTCCCACATATCAAAGACGTGCGGGTTTGTTAGGCGAACTGGCCCTCTGCAAATCGCCCCAAGTGTGTCGGGAGTGGATGAGAAAGTGGGATAACACAGAACTAGAGTGGACGGGTGAGTGGCCAATATGATTCACTAAAGACACAAAATGCTGGATGGGTCTGGCAGCATCTCTGGAGAACATGGATAGGTGACGTTTCGGGTTGGGACCTTTCTTCAGACTGACTGCTGGGAGGTGGGGGGGGGGGGTAATGGGGAAGATGGCTGGAAAGCAGGAGGGGCAGGTAATAGACCAAAACAGGTGAGGTGAGGGGGGGGGGGGTTATTTGATAGGCAGTTGTTTGGACAAAGTCCAGAGATGAAAAGTTAAAAGGTGTAAGACAAAAGGGATTGAAGAGTCGCAAATTGTGAAGCTGAAGGGGGAAGGAATGTAGGTGGAAAGGGAGGAGGATGGGGAGGGGAGAAATAGGTGCAAGTCCAGGTTGGGCACAGGGTAGATGAGGGGGAAGAAGGGGAGTGTTCAAGGGGGAAGGAGGTAGTTTAGTTTAGTTTAGTTTATTGTCACGTGTACCAAGGTATAATGACCTAGATTGGTGAATTCAATATTCATATTGCGGGGTTGTAAGCGACCAAGCAGAATACAAGGTCAACTTCCCCCAAAGACATCAGCCATGGAGAGTGACTCAACAGTCAATCTTCTCTTACACTACAATTGTTGCACTTATCTATGATCGTACTAACCTGTAGTGTGATTGGTGTGCTTCCCGACAGGTCGCGGTCGAGGCCATGCCTGACCACAGGCCTGGCTCGCTGCCGCGGTAACGAGAACCAGCCCGGAGAGGTTGCTGCCGAGCCCGGCCTCTGTTCATTCCGTGGACCGTAGCAGAGGGAGTCGGACAGAGGGCCGGGGACCCAGCGGACCCAGCGGTGGGAAGACAGTGCAGGGTCTCGACGGTGGAGGCCCCTGTTGCAGCCTGGGGCTGCTAGCCGACCACAGGCCCGGCTCCCTCAGAGAGGGAAGGCTGCCGAGCCCAGGCCCCATGCTCACCCCGCGGACTGGAAATGGGAGAGAGGGTGGAAGGACAAGGCGACGGCTGCTGGGCAAGGGGTCCGGTGAGAGTCTTACCTTCTGCACCCTCGAGGCCGGCTGTGGGAGGCGCCGCCTGGGGAACAAGTGCTGAAGAGGGCCGTGCAAGGAGAGGGGGACAACGGTTTACAGGACGACGGGAATGGAGGTGGTGGCTGCAACGGGCCTTTGTGGCCAGCTGGGACAGTAAAATGGCACCAAAATGGTGCCTCTTGCACATGGACTCAGTGAGGCTGGTCTGTACATTCTGTACTAACCATGGGATTGTGCTTATGTACTTAAATCTTGCTGATCTGTATGTAAGCATGTATTTCCCTGTACCTGGTACACGTGACAATAATTAAACCATATTACTGGATTCAATGCAAAACAAAGATTTTCACTGTGCACATAGGTACACATGATGATAGAATATCACCCTCAACATCACGTCAGAACTGACTGCCAATTCCAAAAGGATTATTTTGGACTTCCCAGGAATTGAAAATTCCCCCACCCACCAAAATAAAAATTCCTACCAAAATAAAACATGCAGGAACTGTAACCTATTTCTTCCATTATAGTTAATCTTTTACAAAATTATTGCTGATAGGTGTAAAGGTTAGGTGGGAGACAATGATGTAATGGAGTGACCAGGGGTTCCATTGATAAGGGATCCGGGACCTAGGTTGGATATAGTGGGGAAGATGGAGGGTTGCGGGTCGGGGGGGGGGGGTTCACTTAATAAATACTCCCAGAATGTGTCCAGCGTTTTTGCAGGCTTGCCTCCTCTGTTCAATTATTGTTTCGATTAGTTGAGAGATACAACTTGGGAGACAGGCCCATCGGCCCACTAGGTCTGCGCCGACCAGCAATTCCCGCACACTAGTTCTATGTTATCCCACTTTCGAATCCACTCCCTACACGCTAGGGACCAATTAACCTATAAACCAGCACCCGGAGAAAACCCTCGGGGTCATAGGGAGACCATAGAAAATCCATATGGGCAGCAGCCATAGTCAGGATCGAACCCGGGTCTCTGGCGCTGTATGGTAGCAGCCCAACCGCTGCACCACTGTGCTGACCATTATCTTGGTGTGAGTGATTCTTTGAAGAGGAACAATCATAGTGCAAGGAACTTTCTTCATGGTCGTATCCAAAAAGTTCATAGCAGAGTAGCATAGCAGAAGTTCAATTGAGGTGTGCTTGTGGAGTTCAACATGGGACCTGCATTGATAACTGGTTGTCAGGTATATTGGAAACACAAGGAAAATAAAAACCTTTCCATCACCATTTCCATAAAAATGCCCTCTCAGGGTACATTCTTAAACTGGAGGAGACTGCATTACCTTTAGAAAAGGAATTACAAAGGGCCGCAATGGGAAGTTCGTTGCTTCTTGCAGCTTGGAGTGAAAGTCTTCAATGGTCACCGTTGAATTCTGCAAGTGCAAGTGAGAGAATAAAAGAAAGTCAGATAAGTGTTTCCATAAAGTGCCCAGGGGCAGTTTTTGGCCAAGTTAAGCATTTAAAAAAAAAATTCAAACTTGAATGTGACTCTTGTGTACTGATTCAGTGTGTTTTACACTCTGATACTTAGTGTGATTCTGCCTAATGTACAGTAGGATTGTCACTGAAGGCTTAGAGAGTTCGGCACGTCCCGAACAACTCTCACCTACTTCTACAGATGCGCCCGAGAAAGCATTCGGGATGCATCACAGCATGGTTTGGGAACAGCTCCATCCAGGACTGCAGGAAATTGCAGAGAGTTATCCAGACCATCATGCAAACCAACCTCCCTTCCATCGACTCCATCTACACTTCACGCTGTCTCGGCAAGGCCACCAGCATAATCAAGGACCAGTCTCACCACGGTCACTCCCTCTTCTCCCCTCTCCCATCAGGCAAGAAACACAAAAATGTGAAAATGCACACCTCCAGATTCAGGGACAGATTCTCCCCAGCTGAAGGCAACTGAACCATCCTCTCACCAACTAGAGGGCAGTCCTGACCGACCCTCTACCTCATTGGAGACCTTTGAACTATCTTTAATTGGGCTTTGTGTGTAGAAAAAAACTGCAGATGATGGTTTATACAGAAGATAGACACAAGGTGTTGGAGTAACTCAGCAGGTCAGGCAGCATTTCTGGAGAAAAGGGATGGGTGACATTTCAGGTCGGGACCATTCTTCAGACTCCCCAGTCTTTTTCTCCAGAGATGCTGCCTGTCCCGCTGAGTTGCTCCAGCACTTCGTGTCTGTCTTTAATTGGACTTTACTGGCCTTTATCTTGCACAAAAAGTTATTCCTTTTATCCTGCTTCTATACACTGTGGACGGCTTGATTGTAATTGTGCTTGGTCTTTTCTCTGGCTGGATAGCACGCAACAAAAAGCTTTCCAGTGTACCTTGGTACAGGTGACAGTAATAAACTAATCAAATGTAACTAAAATTTACATTAAATTAAACTAAACTAGACGGCCACCAGCTCTGTTTTTACAACCCTTTACCCCCGGCAGCAATACCCCAGCTTCCTACTCCCCCCCCCCCCCCCCACATGCCCTCCCCAGACCCACCACTCCCTCCCCCCCCCACATGCCCTCCCCAGACCCACCACTCCCCCCCCCCCCCACATGCCCTCCCCAGACCCACCACTCCCTCCCCCCCCCACATGCCCTCCCCAGACCCACCACTCCCTCTCCCCACACCCCGTGGTGAAGTCCCTCACCACCAGTGCCAGCACCAGGCTGCGCACGCGCTCGCCGATCTCCGGCGAGATGTCATTGCCAAACTGCTGTAGGGTGGTGAGGAAGCGCTTGAGCTTGCTGAGCTGCCGGGCACCGCAGGTAGCAGGGAGCTGCTGGCTGGCCAGCAGAGGCGACGGGCCATTGGTGAAGCGCTGCGGCGGCGAGGGAACCCCGTTCAGCGCAGGGGGAGAATGCTCCACCCCGTTGGGCACTGGGGAGAGAAGCACACGGACACACACGCACACGAACACACATGCACACAAACACACGGACACACACGCGCACACACGAACACACGCACGCACACACACACGGACACACACACACATTTACACGCACGCATGCACACAAACACGGATACACACAGATACATGCACGCATGCACACAGTTACACATACACACACGGATACACACACACACATTTACACACAAGGACACACACAGTTAAACACACACACAGATACACACACACACAAGGACACGCACAGATACATGCAGATACACGCACACACACACAGGGACAAACACACAAATCAAGATACACATACACACGCGGATGCACGCACGCACACAGACACAGAGATACACACAGACACACGCATGCACACAAACAGATACAGAGATACACACACATACATACACAGTAAGATACAGGCACAAACATACATATACACATACATATGCACATACAGACACACATACACATGCAGATACACATACATATCCACACAAACAGATGCATGCACAAACACAAGCATGCATACAATAACATGCAGATACATGCATGCAGACACATAAATGTACACACACACACACACACATGAATAAACTCAGTTAGAGTCATAAAACCAAGTGATTATTTCCATTTGTGTAATAAACTTAACTCTAACAATTAACAATCCCCTTAAAAGCCAGTAAAATAAAGTGTTTGCATTTTCTTGGATTGCTTTATTTGAGACCCTGTGAGTTTCCCTTGGGCGCTCCAGTTTCCCCCCACATGCCTATGATGTGCAGGTTGGTAGGTTAATGGACCGCTGTAAATGGACCCGAGTGTGAAGGTGAGTGGTAGAATATGAGGGTGGAGGGGGAGTTAATGAGATCGTGGGGAGAATAAAATGGGGTAGGATGGGGTTAGTGTAAAGTGGATGTTAGAGAGTTGGCATAGACTTGGTGGGCCGAAGGGCTTGTCTCTTATTTTAATTTAGCTTCGAGATAAAGCATGGAAACAGGCCCTTCAGCCCACTGAGTCTATGCCAGCCTTCGATCACCCCGACTCTAGATCTATGTTATCCAACTTTCTCAACCCCTCCCTCCACACGAGTCCGGGTGCTCCGGTTCCTTCCTGTATCCCAGAGACATGCAGGTTTGTAGGTTCACTGGCTTCTGTAAATTGTAAATTGTCCCGAGTGAGTAGGATAGTGTTAGTGTACGGGGTGATCGCTGGCCGGACAGGACTCGGTGGGCGGAAGGGGCCTGTTTTTTTGCGCAGTATCTCTAAGCTAAACTAAGCACACCTTAGCCCACACCCGCACACAACAGCCCCTGAACACACACATCAATATAAATCAGTAGGGAAAAAATGTTGGCACCAGTATTTGTTAACAGGCCCCCCCGACGAGCCACAGAAACTCATTCCCACTAGTCAATTGCTTAAACTAAGGGTGCAGAACACCAATATGATTTCCCGCGCCAGTGACGTTCCCCAGAATCACGGTCAATGCATCGGCCACTGACGGGAACCCACCTGGGGTGAAGGATGTCCTCGATGCTCCTTGGTTCCCAGTTGGCGGAGGGGCCATGGCTGGTGGAGTAGCTCGGGACTGAGTCTTGGCGTCCACGGGAGATCCTGGCATCATGGGGTGCTTCTTCTCTCCGTTGACTGTTCGTTCCACAAGAAGGAAAATCGACATTTAAAATCCTGAACTCCGTGGCATTCCCCCGAGATTGGATTAACCCACTAGTGTTTTTAGTTCAGGTTAGAGGTACAGCGGAGAAACAGGCCCCTCGAACCACCGGGTCCGCACCGACCAGTGGAATTAAACAGGCCCCTCAAACCACCCGGGTCCACACCGACCAGTGGAATTAAACAGGCCCCTCGAACCACCCGGGTCCACACCGACCACTGGAATTAAACAGGCCCCTCGAACCACCGGGTCCGCACCGACCAGTGGAATTAAACAGGCCCCTCGAACCACCGGGTCCGCACCGACCACTGGAATTAAACAGGCCACTCGAACCACCTGGGTCCACACCAACCAGTGGAATTAAACAGGCCCCTCGAACCACCCGGGTCCACACCGACCACTGGAATTATACTGATTTGACACAATATTCCTGGTCAGGAAACGATACAGAAATAGAGGACGAAAAGTTTGAGTTTCTCAAACTCACTGGAGTTTAGAAGGATGAGGGGGGAACCTCATTGAAACTTACCGAAGAGTGAAAGGTCTAGAGAGAGTAATGTGGAGAGGGTGTTTCTACTGGTTGGTGAGTCCAGGACCAGAGATCAGGGGTTCAGAATAAAAGGACGTACCTTGAGAAAGGAGATGAGGATGAATTTCTTTAGTTAGAGGGTGGTGAATCTGTGGAATTCATTGCCACAGACGGTTGTGGAGTCCAAGCCAGTGGATATTTTTAAGGTGGAGATTGGCAGATTCTTGATTAGTAAGGGTGTCAGGTGTAGGCACAAAAAGCAGGAGTAACTCAGTGGGTCAGACAGCATCTCTGGAGATAAGGAATCGTCTCGACCCGAAACGTCACCCGTTCCTTTTCTCCAGAGATGCTCTCTGACCCGCTGAGTTACTCCAGCTTTTTGTGTCTAACTTCGGTTTAAACCAAGATCTGCAGTTCCTTCCTATGGAGGGTGTCAGGGGTTATGGGGCAAAGGCAGGGGAATGGGGTTGAGAGGGAAAGATAGATCGGCCATGATTGAATGGTGGAGTAGAGCCGATGGGCTGAATGGCCTATTTCTGCTGCTGGAACTTATGAATTTGAGTTTAGTTTACTGTCATACGTACCGAGGTACAGTGAATAGGTTTTGTTGCATGCTAACCAGTCAGCGGAAAGACAATACATGATTACAATCGAGCCATCCAGTGTACAGATACATGGTAAGGGAATAACATAAATAGCATTCAGTGCAAGATAAAGCCAGTAAAATCTGATCAAAGATAATCCGAGGGTCTTCAATGAGGTAGATAGTAGTTCAAGACTGCTCTCTAGTTGCTGGTAGGATGGTTCAGTTGCCTGATAACAGCTGGGAAGAAACTGCCCCTGAATCTGGAGGTGTGCGTTTTCACGCTTCTATACCTTTTGCCCGATGGGAGAGGGGAGAAGAGGGAGTGGCCGGGGTGAGACTCGTCTTTGATGATGCTGGTGGCCTTGCTGAGGCAGCGTGAAGTGTAGATGGAGTCAATGGAAGGGAGGTTGGTTTGTGTGATGATCTGGGCTGAGTCCACAATTCTCTGCAATTTCTTGCAGTCTTTGATGGAGCTGTTCCCAAACCTTGCGGTCGGTGATGCATCCCCCATGAAATGCTTTCTATGGCGCATCTGTGGAAGTTGGTGAGAGTTATTGGGGACAGAGGTGACCAGAGAGGAGAGAGGAGCAGAGAGGAGAAAAGGTTAGAGGAGGATAATGGGTGGAACTGAACATCTGCCTGCAGCATGCGTTTTGTGATTGAGTTGGTCGAGATTGTGAGATAATTATTTCCAGACCATTTTAAATGACCACCAAACTCGTCTCCCTGTTGTAACATTTCCTGTGCTGGGAAAGGGCCACACAGAATTACAAAGAAGCTTTTCCTGCCCTTCCTGGAGAGGGAGTGATGAAAGGCGGATAAACATTCACTGCTATAACTGCACGACTGACAGCAGCACATTTCCGTCACGTATTACACGAGACGCCTTATCGTGCCAGAGCTACACAAAGCATGTAGCATAACAAGGGAGGTGACCAGTCATAGAATCACACAGCGTGGAAACAGGCCCTTTGGCACAACTTTCCCACACCGACCAACATGTCCCACCTACACTAGTCCCACCTGCCTGCGTTTGGCCCATGTCCCTCCAAACCTGTCCCACCTATGTACCTGTCCAAATGTTTCTTAAACGTTGCAATAGTCCCTGCCTCAACTACCTCCTCCGGCAGCTCTTTCCATTCACCCACCACCCTTTGTGTGAAAAAGTTACCCCTCAGATTCCTATTAAATCTTTTCCATCTCACCGTAACCCTATGTCCTCTGGTTCTCAATTCCCCCTACTCTGGGCAAAAGACTCTGTGCATCTACCCGATGTATTCCTCTCATGGTTTTATACACCGCTATAAGATCACCCTTCATCCTCATCCTCAGATATAGAGCACTAACACCCCACAGATGGGCCGAAAGGCCTGGTTTTGTGCCGTGGTTCCCATTATATCATATCAGCCAAGGATGAATTCCCATTCTTCCAGCCTGTCTTCTTGTGGCCCTTGCACTTGTTTTAATCTGCACTTTCCCTGTAGCTGTAACATTTACGTATATACTGCACTCCCTTTCTCACTACCTGACGTACTTCTGTATGGTATGATTTGCCTGGACTTGCGGGGCCAGTTTATTTACAGAGGATGGTGAGGGGCCTGGAACGAGCTGTTGGTGGGGTTGTGGTGGAGGCAGATACGATAGTGGAATGTAAGAAGCTTTTAGATAGGTAATGGATATGCGGAGAATGAACGGCTATGGATTATGTGTATGCAGATAATAGTCAGTCTTAGCATCATGTTCAGCACGGACATTGTAGGCCGAAGGACCAGTTTCTGTGTTGTACTGATCTTTGTTCGATGGAAAACCTCGCAAAACAAAGGTTTTCACGATATCACATTACACATGAATAAACCAAAACCAATCGTTAATAATCCACCGTCTCATTTCAAAGTTTCCAGTGATGGCTTTTCATACTGGGCAGCACAGTGGCACAGCTAGTAGAGATGCTGCCTCAGAGTGCCACAGACCCAGAGTGCCACAATCCTGACCACGGCTGATGTCTGTCCGTGGAGTTTGCACATTCTCCCCGTGACCGTGTGGGTTTCCTCCCACTTCCCACAAAGACATGCGGGTTTGCAGGTTAATTATCCCTCTGCAAATTGCCCCCCGGTGTAGTGGGAAGTGGATGGGAAAGTGGGATAGCGTAGAACTGGTGCAAATAGGTGATCGATGGTCGTCGTGACATCGATGGGCCGAAGGGCCTGTTTCCATGCGGTATGACCGTATCTCGGAAAATCAGGATGTGTGTAGCTTCATTGACACGTCATCTAAGAATACAGCTTTCTCCCACAGCACCTCATCTTTCGATTTGGGCAGCTTACAACCCAGTGTGTAGGAAGGAACGGCAGACGCTGGTATAAACCGTGTTCACAAAATGCTGGTGTAACTCAAACTTCAGTTGAGTCTGAAGAGGGTCTCAACCTGAAACGTCACCCATTCCTTCTCTCCAGTGATGCTGCCTGTCCTGCTGAGTTACTCCAGCATTTTGTGTCTACCTTCAGTTGCAACCCAGCAGTATGAAAACATTGATTTCTCTAAATTCAAGTATCTCCTGCATTCCCTCCCCTCCCTACAACAGCCCAAAAAGGTGGCTCACTGCCACCCTCTGGTGGACAATTAAAGACGGGCAATAAATGCTGGCCTTTCACCCAGATTTTGTCGTAGAGTCAGAGTCACAAGCACGGAAACAGGCCCTTCTGCCCAACTTGCCCATGCCGACCAAGGTGCCCCATCTACGCCAATCCCACCTGCCCACATATGACCCATATCCTTCTAAACCTTTCCTATCCATGTACCTGTCCAAGTGCCTTTTTAATTTTGTTTAGTACCTGCTTCGACGACCTCCTCTGGCAGCTTGTTCCATACACCCACCACCCTCTGAGTGAAAAAGACGTATCTTGTCCCTGTGACCGTGTGGGTTTCCTCCGGGCGTTCCAGTTTCCTCCCACATCAGCACTCTATAACTGTTGCAGATGCAACAGTGATGGGCAGGTGGAACCGCTACCTCACTGCGCCAGAGACCCAGTTAAATCATGACTTCGGATGCTGTCTGTGTGGAGTTTGCACGTTCTCCCCGTGTCCGTGTGGGTTTCCTCCTCCCACACCTCAAAGACGCGGGGGTTTGTAGATTAAGTGGCTCTCTGCAAATTGCCCCTAGTGTACAGGGAGTGGGTGAGAAAGTGGGATAACATAGAACAAGTGTGAATGGGTGATTGGTGGTCGGTATGGACTTGGTGGGCCGAAGGGCCTGCTTTCAAGCTGTACCTCTATACTAAATTAAAATAAGAAACAGGCCCTTCGGTCCACCGAGTCCCTGCCAACCCTCAAGCATCCACTTTACAATAATCCCATCCTACCATATTTTATTCTCCCCACGATCTCATTGTCCCCCTCCACCCTCTCACTGGGGTCAGTTCACATCAGTCAACTAACCTACCAACCTGCACATCGTTGACATGTGGGAGGAAACTGGAGCGCTCAAGGGAAACTCACAGGGTCTCAAATAAATGCCCCAGGAAAATGCAAACTCTTTATTTTATTGTGCCTTTAAGAGGGTTATCTCTAGACTAAACATTCCTCCAACTACTTAAAGCCCCAATAATTTCCTCATACCTGTGGCCACTCCACCACATCAAGGTATGCGGCTCCTATTAATGTAGCAAGAAAGAATGTCAACAAGCAGTAGCTGTTTGGTTAAGAGCCATTCGAAGAGGTATGAGGGCAGGTGGGTTCAAGTTCAGACAATGAGGAAGGTCTTTAGATGAGTTTTGAAATGTCAAAGGGAATTCGAGATGAGTCACTAACCCTTAATGTCAAGTAGCTCCTGAGTCAAGAGTGTTTAATTGTCATGTATACTGACAAGAGGCACAATAAAATTCTTACTTGCAACAGCATACCAGGCCTGTATATACTATGCACTCAGATAATATATAATAAACTGTCATTATTCAATTTTTTTAAAATCGCAATACTAGTGCTAAAACAAACATTAATCCTTAGCACAACCAAAGTCGCAGTGCATAGAAGTTCATAGTGAGTTTACCTTTGGGTGGTGTTCAAGATAATGTCGTTGGGAAGAAGTGATTCTTGAACATGAAGAAATAAGGAAGTGCAGATGCTAGTTTACAACAAAAAAGACACAACGTGTCCAGGTGGAGCTGATGTGGCAGTGACTGTTTAATGTATCGCCATCGCCATGGGGCCACCTCGATACTCTCATTTCCCTCCTACTGTCAGGAACAAGGTACAGGAGTCTAAAAACCATGACCACCAGGCTCAAGAATAGACACAGAGTGCTGGAGTAACTCAGCGGGTCAGGCAGCTTCCCTGGAGAACGTGGATAGGTGACGTTTCAGATTGGGGCCCTTCAGATTCTTAAGGATGGCACGGTCGCACTATCACTACAGTAGAGTTGCTGCCTTACAGCGACAGAGACCCGGGTTCGATCGTGACTACGGGTGCTGGCAGCACGGAGTTTGTACGTTCTCCCTGTGACTGCGTGGGTTTTCTCCGGGTGCTCCGGTTTCCTCCCACACACCAAAGAAATACAGGTTTGTAGGTTAATTGGCTTTGGTAAAATTGTAAATTGTGTTAGTGTGTAGGAGGATTGTGTTAGTGTACGGGGTGACTGCTTGTCGGCTCGTACTCGGTGGGTCGAAGGGCCGGTTTCAGCGCCATATCTCTAAAGTCTAAACGCCTAACGAAGGATCTTGAGCCTGGTGGTCATGGTTTTTAGACTCCTGTACCTTGTTCCTGACAGTAGGAGGGAAATGAGAGGAGTGTAGTGTGTGGCTTTTGATGATGTTGGCTGCTAACGTAACCTGGAGTTTGGGGGTGCGGGCCCAAGAAAACATGGCACCAGTGGAGATTAACGTCAGCATTGAGGTGGCCCCTTGGCGATACATTAAACATTCATTGCCACATCAGCTCCACCTGGATTTCCCCAGGGCAAGGAGCTGGGACTGTTCCCTCCACGAGCTCACGTACCCACCACTGTCTGTGTTCAAAAACTTGCCCTCTCTATCTCCATTAAACATTCCCCCTCTCGCCTTATAGCTTGGAGATCTTTGAACTATCTGTAATGGGGCTATCTTACACTAAAAGTGCTTTATCTGCACACCGTGAACTTTCATTATAATCATATCTAGTCCTTTCTTTCACTGGGATAGCACGCAACAAAACGCTTTTCACTGTAGATTATTTTTAGATATTTTTAGATTTTAGAGATACAGCGCGGAAACAGGCCCTTCAGCCCACCGAGTCCGCGCCGCCCAGCGATCCCCGCACATTAACACTATCCTACACACACTAGGGACAATTTTTACATTTGCCCAGTCAATTAACCTACATACCTGTACGTCTTTGGAGTGTGGGAGGAAACCGAAGATCTCGGAGAAAACCCACGCAGGTCGCAGGGAGAACGTACAAACTCCGTACAGACGGCGCCCGTAGTCAGGATTGAACCTGATTCTCCGGCGCTGCATTTGCTGTGATGCAGCAACTCTACCGCTGCCGTGTACCTCATTACACGTGACAATAATAAGAAACAAAACTAAATTAAAGGAAATCCTTGAGGGTATCACTGCCTCTCCTCACCCTCCAGCCCCACAGGAGCCTGTGCGTGGCTTAATAGTGTTGTATCGTGTTGAAGAGCCTAGGGTGCCCTATGGGAGTGGCACAATGACGCAGCACCGGGGACCTGGGTTCGACCCTGCCAACGCCTGCTGACAGAGACTTTTACTTTGGGCGGTCACGGTGGCGCAGAGGTAGAGTTGCTGCCTTACAGCACTTGCAGCGCCGGAGACCCGGGTTCGATCCCGACTGCGGGTGCTGTCTGTACGGAGTTTGCACGTTCTCCCCGTGACACGTGGGGTTTCTCCGAGATCTTCAGTTTCCTCACACACTCCAAAGACGTACAAGTCTGTAGGTTAATTGGCTTGGTAAATGTAAAAATTGTCCCTTGTGGGTGTGGGGTAGTGTTAATGTGCGGGGATCGCTGGTGGGTGCGGACCCGGTGGGCCGAAGGGACTGTTTCCGTGCTGTATCTCTAAACTAAACTAAAAACAAAAGTGCTCAGGTTTCCTCCCACACCACAAAGATATGAAAAGATGTAGGTTAATTGGCTTCGGTAACATGGTACGTTGTCCCTAATCTGTAGGATGGTGCTTAGATTTGGGTGATCGCTGGTTGGCATGGACTCATTGGGCGAAGGGCCTGTTTCCGCGCTGTATCCCCAAAGTCTAAAGCCTGATTGTTGCGGGAACGAAGCCATCCTTGAACCTGTAGAAACAAGGAACTGCAGAAGCAGTTTGTAGTCGATAGTGTCATAGAGTTATAGTCATACAGCATGGAAACAGGCCCAACATGTCCCATCTACACAAGTCCCACCTACCTGTATTTGGCCCATATCCCTCTAAGCCTATTTTATCCATGTGCCTGTCTAAATGTTTCTTAAACATTGTGATAGTACCTGCCTCAACTATCTCCTCTGGCAGCTCAGTCCATCCACCTACCACCCAATTGTTAAAATAAGTTGCTCCTCACATTCCTATTAAGTTTTTCCCTCCTCACCTATGTCCTCTGGTTCTCGGTTCCCCTTCTCTGGGTAAATTACTCTATGCACTTACCCGATCTATTCCTCTCATGATTTGGTACACCTCTTCAAGACAGCTCATCCTCCTGCACTCCAAGGAATAAAGTCCTAGCCTGCTCAACCACTCCCTCTAGCTCAGGCCCTCGAGTCCTTGCAACACCTTTGTAAGTCCTTTCTGCACCCTTTCCAGCTTGACCACATCTTTTGTATAACAGGGTAATTTAAAACTGAACACAATACTCTGAAGAAGTTCCTGGATAGTGCTTCCAAGGAACTCTTTACGTTACTTTACTTTAGAGATACAGCACAGATACAGGCCCTTCAGCCCACCATATCCTCATTGACGGGTGATCACTCCGTACTGTGACATTACCCTATACCCTGGGGACAATTTACAATGTTTTTTACCGAAGCCAATGAACCTATTAGCCAATCAACCTACATCTTTTGGAGTGTGGGAGGAAACTGGAGCACCCGGAGAAAACCCTCGCGGTCACGCGGAGAGCGTACAAACTCTGTGCAGACAGCACCCGTGGTCAGGATCAAACCCAGACTCTATCGCTGTGCCGCCGTGCCGCCCACAATTCCACAGTCAAAGGAAGAAAATGATTGCACACTGTTGATTCACTCACCAAAACAAACCATGCACGGGTGAGTGATGTCCAAGCAGAGAGACAGCAAATCTATTAAAGATCGGGTTGCATAGTGGCGCAGCGGTAGAGTTGCTGCCTTGCAGTGCCAGAGACGTGGGCTTGATCCTGACTACGTGTGCTGTCTGTAGAGTTTGTACGTTCTCCCTGTGACCACGTTGGTTTTCTCCGGGTGCTCCAGTTTCCTCCCACACTCCAAAGACGTACAGGTTTGTAGGCTAATCGGCTTGGTAAAATTGTAAATTGTCCCTAGTGTGTGTAGAATAGAGTCAGTGTGTGGGGATCGCTGGTCGGCGCGGATTCGGTGGGCCGAAGGGCCTGTTTCCGCGCTGAATCTCCAAACTAAACTAACCTGGGTGGCCCTGTCTCTTTCAAATGGGAGACTGTGAAAATGAACGGATCCATCTTCAGTACTTACCAGCTGCTGCCAACCAAAATGAGGATGATCTTTAAAAAAAAATTTGCTTAGCCACAGAATGGGAATATTAAAAATTTAGTTAATGCAGTTTAGATTACTCTAGTGAGATCCTCGAGGTCTGAGCGACTGACTATCCCTGTGATGAATAGCTGTAATCTGCGGGAAGCTCATTTGCTTATTCTATTAGTGGGGATGGAAAAGCAAAGCAGAATTCAGAAATTGGATTCAGAAATCGGAGGTGCAAAGGGAATTGGGAGTGCTGGAGCAGGATTCCCAAAAGGTTAATTTGCAGGTTGCATCAGTAGTAAGAAAGGCGAATGTAATGTTAATATTTATTTGTGAGGCGATTAGCATATAAAATCACGGGTATAATGACGAGGCAGAAGGAAGGGCCTGTTTCTTTACGGCACCTCAGACCTAACTGAATCTATGAAGATACCATTTTAATATCCCACATAGACCATGTCCCCCTTGTTAAAAAATGTGGGATTGTGGGAATGGGAACGAGAATGGGAAAGATATCATGACCCCCAACACCCCCCCCACTGCAAACCCCCCCCCCCCCTCGTATTCCCCAGTTCACCATTCATCGTCAGCCTCAGTCCCAAATGCAGATAACTCTCAGTAACTCTAAATAAGGCCAGGGAGAATGGAGAGCTGGACACACAAGGAACTGCAGATGCTGATTTACAAAAAGAGACACAAAGTGCTGGAGTAACTCAGCGGGTCAGGCAGCATCTCTGCAAAACATGGATAGGCGACATTTCGGGTCGGGGCCCATCTTTTCCAGAGGTGCTGCCTGACCCACTGAGTTACTCCAGCACTTTAGTCTCTTTTTTGTAAGCCGACATTTGCAGTTCTCCGTGTCTCCAAAGAATTCTACTGTGTCTAGGTACATGTGACAATAAAGAACCATTGATTTGAGCACCAACTCTCAAGTACAAAGCACAGTCTGAAAAAGGTCTTGCACCGACATTTAAAAGCCATTTGGACAGGTATATGGACAGGTTTAAAGGGATATGGGCTAAACGTGTGCAGGTGGGACTAGTGTAGATGAGGCACATTGGTCGGCATGGGCAAGCTGGGCTGAAGGGCCTGTTTCCATGCTGTACTTTTAGGGTCCCCACGCAAAAGGTCACCTATCCATGTTAGAGTTTAGAGATACAGCATGGAAACAGGCCCTTTGGCCCACCAAGTCCATGCCGACCAGGATCACTCCATACACTAGCACTACCCTACAAAATAGGGACAATTTACAAGTTAGAGAAGCCAATTAACCTACAAACCTGCACGTCTTTGGAGTGTGGAAGGAAACTGGGGCACCCGGAGAAAACCCATGCGATCACAGGGAGAACGTACAAACTCCGTACGGACAGCACCCGTAGTCAGGATTGAACCCGGGTGCCTGGCACTGTAAACAGCAACTCTTACCGCTGCGCCACTTTGTCATTTCTGTGTTCTCCAGAAATGTCGCCCGATCCGCTGAGTTACTCCAGCACTCTGCGTCTTTTTTTTGTTGTAAACCAGCATCTGCAGTTCCTTGTTTCTGTATTGAACAGTACAGCACAGGAATGAGGCCTTCAGTCCCTGCCGTACATGAAGCCAAGATACACTTGGTTGGCGTGGACTCGGAGGGCAGAAGGACCTGTTTCCGCGCTGTATCTTTAAACTCGACTAAACTAAACACAAAATGCAACCACAAGGATTGCTGGCCTGGGAATTCATTGCCCAAAACTAATCTTGGCTGATGGGCTGTCTATAATCCCTTCCACACAATTGAATGGAAAGCCCCAGAGGGCAGTTCACCTCCTGTACGGCACAGCGTGGCGGCAGGCATCTTAATCAGCCGTGCCAGCTGTGACCGCTGAATTCCAACCGCTCCTTTCTCAGAATGTCTTCACTCTTTCACTGCCAGCAAGCAGTCTGCCTCCATCACCTGTTTAATCCTCCTCAGCGAGCAAGGGCCCAGTGTTTCTCATCACTGCCCCAGCAGACAATGCCAGGACAGGGCCAACTCACTCCTGCTGTACCCGCTCGAGATAAGATCGGCTGAAACAACAGAGCACCTGCAAACTCTAAAGAGGTTTCCTGGAAGGCTCGCACCTGCCCGAGGTTTCTGGTTGGCGTGGTGTGTGAACTCTCTGCCTGCCCAGGCTGGGAACGTGCGAGCAAGAGCACCTGTGCTTGAGTGGTTTAGTGTACGCGGGCGGCTGTGAGTGTGGGAGAGAGTGTGTATAACTGTGGGTGTGTGAGAGATGGTCATATTCACACGGGTCATTGAGGAGTGTAACTGTGCGTCAGGGGGGGTGTTGCGTGTCCCTCCGTGTGTCAGGGTGTGTGTGTCAGTGTATCTGTGTGTGTGTGTGTGTTTATGTGTGTGTGTGTGTGTGTGTGTGTGTGTGTGTGCATGTGTACGTGTGTTAGTGTGCGTGTGCTTGTGTCTGTCAGAGTGTGTGTACATTGTGTGCATGGGAGAGTCTCTGTAATGAAGTGTATTTCTGTATCTGTGATTGTGCAGCTAGATGTGTCTGTACAGATGCGTGTATGTGTCAGTACTGCTGGCCACGTGTCTGTCTCTGTTTAGCACTGGGGTACAGTACGGGTGGGATAGGCCCGTCACTGTATAACACTGGGTACAGTACTGGTGGTGATAGGCCTGTCGCTGTATAATACTGGGGTACAGTACTGGTGGGGACAGGTCGGTCGCTGTATAATACTGGGGTACAGTACTGGTGGGGACAGGTCTGTCACTGTATAATACTGGGGTACAGTATTGGTGGGGATAGGTCTGTCACTGTATAATACTGGGGTACAGTACTGGTGGTGATAGGTCTGTCGCTGTATAATACTGGGGTACAGTACTGGTGGGGACAGGTCTGTCACTGTATAATACTGGGGTACAGTATTGGTGGGGATAGGTCTGTCACTGTATAATACTGGGGTACAGTACTGGTGGTGATAGGTCTGTCGCTGTATAATACTGGGGTACAGTACTGGTGGGGACAGGTCTGTCTGCTGTACTGCCTGTGAGCAGTCTGCTCTCATTTCCATGGGGCTACATGTGGGTATCCATCATTACCTACAGGTAGGGCCGGTCTGAGCTGTGTCGTAGTAGTGTTTCCGATGGTCTGTTGTAGGTTATTTGGGAGGCTTTTAGGCAGGCGCATGGATATGTGGAGAATAGAGGGATATGGATCACGTGTAGAGGCAGAGGAGATTAGTTGGACTTCGCGTCATGTTCAGCACGGACATTGTGGGCCTGTGCTGTACTGTTCTATGTCACTGCTGGGCTTAAGTTCATTCCCATTGTCCCCACATCTCCGCACACTTGGACCTGCCCCTCCCCAGGAGATCTGAGGTCCACCTTAGTTAAGGTAGTCCATCCAAGTTGATCTAATGGCAGGGGCAGAAAACCGACTGATTGGACCTAATACCTACATCAGGAGGAGTCTTGGTTTAGTTTAGTTTATTGTCACATGTACAGTGAAGATGCGATCGACTATTGGATAGGCACATGGATATGCAGGGAATGGTTTAATATAGTTTCGTTTATTTTATTGTCACGTGTACCGAGGTACAGTGAAAAGCATTTTGTTTTGTGCTATCCAGTCAGCAGAAAGACTATACATGATTACAATCAAGCCGTCCACAGTGTACAGATACAGGATAAAGGGAATAACATTTAATGCAGGATAAAGTCCAGTCAGGTCCGATTAAAGGTAGTCTGAGAGTCTCCAATGAGGTAGATGGTCTCTAGTTGGTGAGAGGATGGTTCAATTGCCTGATAACAGCTGGGAAGAAATGTGTAGGAAGGAACTGCAGATGCTGGTTTAAACCGAAGATAGACACAAAAATCTGGAGTAACTCAGTGGGACAGGCAGCATCTCTGGAGAGAAGGAATGGGTGACGTTTCGGGTCGAGACCCTTGAGTCTGAAGAAGGGTCTCGACCTGAAACGTCACCCATTCCTTCTCACCAGAGATGCTGCCTGTCCAGCTGAGTTACTCCAGCTTTTTGTGTCTATCTTGGGAAGAAACTGTCCCTGAATCTGGACTTGTGCATTTTACACTATTGTACCTCTTGCCTGATGGGAGAGGGAAGAGGGAGTGACCAGGGACTGCCTCGAAGCCTGTTCTATGGCCTGAAACTACCTTCTAGCCATTGGCATATCCCAAATTGGCATTTTCTAACAACGATGATAAAAACAATTGCTGCAAGATCCACCACAACAGGGAGTGCTACGGCCCCAAACCTACAAAGTGACTGCTTTAATCCAGGAGCAAGGAGTGGAGGGAGAGATCATTGAATTAAGTCAATGGGAGGTGACGGCTTGGGAATTATGGTATGTAATTCCAGACCTCAGACACTCCAAGGTAACCTTTGGCAGTCGATTAACTAAATGGTCTCCAACAAAACTGGAATGAAATGGAAAGATTAGTTGCACGTGGATCTGAGAGATGATACCAGTCCAAGGCTGAATTCACGCGGGACGCAGGCGAAAATGATTCTGCTTGAATGAGCCTTCCAGATGCTCGACACAATGAAATACTGCCGGTTAAGTCACTCACCCATTAACTGGCTCCAAGTTATGAACCGTCTCATTATTTAGACTAAAGCGGTATTCCACAACCTATTGAACTCTGCGCACTGGGAAAGTCTCACATTGTCATGCCTAGTGAAACAGGAGGCCACTCAGCCCACTGGGTCAATGCTAATATTTGATCCATCCCCCCCCCCCCAACCCTGATTTCCCTGTAGACCATGACATAAGAGCAGAATTGGGCCATTTGGCCCATCGAGTCTGCTCCACCATTCAATCATGGCTGATCTACTTTGCCCTCACAATCTCATTCTCCTGCCTTCTTTTACATTGGCCTAGAAATATGGCATTGAGGGGTGGTTCCGATCACATTCAATAACAAACCAGCCCCGAAGGGCCGAATGGCCAACTCATATGTTCATACGTCACAGGAGCAGAATTAGGCCATTCGGCCCAAAGAGTCTACTCTGCCATTCCATCACAGCTGATCTATTTTCCCCTCACAACCCCATTCTCCTGTCTTCTCCCAGTAACATTTGACGCCCTGACAAATCAAGACCCTGATTAAAAATACCCAGTTGCATGGTCTCCACTGCTGTCTGCGACAATGAATTCCACACGTTCACCACCCTCTGACTAAAGAAATTCCTCCTCAACTCCTTTCTAAAGGTACGTCTTTATATTCCGAGGCTGTGCCCTCTGGTCCAAGACTCTCCCACTACTGGAAACATCCTCTTCACATCCACTCTATCCAGGCCTTTCATTATCCAGTAGGTTTCAATAAGGCCCCATCCTTCTGAACTCCAACAAGTACAGATCCAGTGCCATCAAACGCTCTTCATATGCCTGCTTCTATATGTCTAGGTTTCAATGAACCATGGCCAGGAAATGCTGGAAAGAAGCCAATAGTTATGAAGCTAGCTTCGTCCAACAGCCACGTGGTAAAGACCAGAACATCTGCCGTCTCAGTGTTTGTTTAGTTACAGTGCGGAAACAGGCCCTTTGGCCCACTGAGTCTGTGCCGACCAGCGATTACCCCGTACACTAACACTACCCTACACACTAGGGACAATTTACACATTTTTGACCGAAGCAAATTAGCCTACAAACCTGTATGTCTTTGAAGTGTGGGAGGAAACTGGAGCACCCGGAGAAATCCCATGCGGTCAAAGGGAGGCACGTACAAACTCCGTACAGACAGCTCCCGTGGTCATGATCGAACCCTGGTCTCTGGCGCTGTGAGGCAGCAACTCTACCACTGCACCACTGTGCCTGCCCTTAGTTGTAAGCTAAGCTTTGATCTGATGACCAGTTTAGAGTGGGTTGAGTGAGCACTTTGCAGAGTATTCCTTTCAGTCTCTGGAGAGGATCTTAAGCTGCCAGTGGTCAGTCACTCTAGTCAACGGTGTGGTGTGGACAGTGAAGAAGGTTGTCCCAGGTTACAACAGGATCTAGATCAACAGGGAAAGTGGGCAAAGGAATGGCAGATGGAGGTTAAATCAGACAAGTCTGAGGTGATGCATTTTGCAAAGACAATGAGCACAGGAACAGGCCCTTCAGTCCACCGGGTCTCAACCACTCTCGGTGGCCTCATCCACGCCAGAGACCCAGGTTCAATTCTGACCTCGGCTGCTCCCTGTGTGGAGTTAATTGGCCTCTGTAAAATCGCCCCTCATGAGCAGGGAGTGGATGAGAAAGTCGGATAACCTGGAAGTAATCTGAAGGAGTGATCGATGGTCGGCGTGGTCTTGGTGGGCTGAGGGGCCTGTTTCCATGCTGGATCTCTGAAATGAGCACAGCAGATGTCTCAATACCAGACAGAGGATAACATAACATTAGCCTGCCGATGTTAAATTTAGATCCAGGCTTCTGACCTGCAGCAGATATTATTGGACTGGGATTAAGGGAGGAATTGAAAGCAAATTGTTTTGTTGTTTGTGAGGGTCTGGGGAAGATTGTGACTCAACGAATGCCGTGGAATGTAAGTGGGCGAAGGTGGAAGGAGTGATGGTGTGAATCAACGCACTGGGACCCAGCAACCACCTTCACATTCATCAGCAAATGGACTGGGTTCAAACCACCCGAGCTTCCTCCAGGAAAAAACGCCTCAGTTTCTACACACCCTTCACAGTGTTCTTTAGCTAGTTGTTTACATTCACCGTACCACCGTTTTATTCCAGATTTAGACTTTAGACTTTAGAGATAGAACACGGAAACAGGCACTTCGGCCCACTGAGTCCATGCCGACCAGCGATCACCCCGTACACTGACACGAGTCCTACACGCTAGGAACAGTTGGCAATTTTACAGAAGCCAAACCTGTGTAGAAAGGAACTGCAGATTCTGTTTTACAATGAAGATAGACATAAAAGGCTGGAGAAACTCAGCAGGCCAGGCAGCATCTCTGGAGAAAAGGAACAGGTGACGTTTAGGGTCGAGACCCCATTTTCAGAATCTACAAACCTACACACCTGTACGTCTTTGGAGTGTGGGAGGAAACCGGAGCACCCGGAGAAAACCCACGCAGTCACAGGGAGAACGTACAAACTCTGTACAGACAGCACCGGTCGTCAGGATCAAACCCGGGACCCTGGAATGCAGCAACTGTACCGCTGCACCACTGCGCCACCCATGATTATGTTACCCAATATACGACTGTGAAGAGTCCCAACACAAAATCTGAGCTTCTTAAGTGGCTCAGAGTTTTGTTTAGAGAGACAGCATGAGATAGGCCCTTCAGCTCACTGAACCCATGATGACGAACAACCACATCTACGTTATCACACTTTCTCAACCACTCCCTGCACATTGAGGGGGCTATTTGGAATTAATTTATAAACCCACATGTCTTTGGGGTGTGGGAGGAAACCGGAGCACCTGGAGAAAACCCGTGCAGTCACAGGGAGAACGTGTGAACTCCACACGGACAGCACCCATGGTCAGAATCAAACCCGGGTTCTCGGGCACTGTGAGGCAGCAGCTCTACCCGCTGCACCACTGCGCCTATCATTAAATTCAGTCATTTGGAAAGTATGTGAGCTTTCGCAAACGGAGGATTTTGAACAGTTCCCCAAGCAGGTTACTACACAATGAAGATTACATATTATGTTTAACATTGTCATGTGTACAGAGGTACGGTGAAAAGCATTGTTTTGAAATCTACCCAAAGAGATCAGATTATACTTTACATAAATACAATCAAGTCAAACTCAAGTACAATAAAGAAAGCAAAGGGGAAGATACAGAGTGCACCATATAGTATAGAGTGCAGAATATGATACGAGTGCAGAATATAATATGATGCAGAATATAATGTACAGTGCAGAGTAGGCAGACCTGACTATGGGTGCTGTCTGTGCGGAGTTTGTATGTTCTCTCTGCGACTGTGTGGGTTTTCTCTGGGAGCTCCGGTTTCCGTCCACATCCCGACATGTGCATTTGTACGTTAATTGGCTTCTGTAAATTGTCCCCAGTGTGTAGGATAAAACTACTGTATGGGGATCATTGGTCAGCACGGACTCGGTGGGCCGAAGGTCCTGTTTCCACGCTGCATCTCTAAATTAAACTAAGCTAAGCACACAGCAGCCCACACCCACACACGACACTCCCCGAACACACACTTCAATTTATGCTAGCAGGAAATAATGTTGGCACCTGGCACTTGTCAAGATTCCTTTCTCTCTCTCCCTCTCTCTCTCTCTCTCTGTTGTGCTCGCTCTCTCTCTCTCTCTCTCTCTCGTCTCTCTCTCTCTCTCTCTCTCTCCCTCTCTCTCTCTCTCTCTCTCTCTCTCTCTCTCTCTCTCTCTCTCTCTCTCTCTCTCTCTCTCTCTCTCTCTCTCTCTCTCTCTCTCTCTTCTCTCTCTCTCTCTCTCTCTCTGTCACTCTCTCTCTGTCACCCTTTCCCTCTGTCATTTTCTCACTCTCTGTCCTTCTCTCTCTCTCTGTCCTCTGTCCTTCTCTCTCTCTCTCTCTCTGTCCCTCTCTCTCTCTGTCCATCTCTCTGTCCGCCTCTTTCTCTGTCCATCTCTCTCTGTCCATCTCTCTCTCTGTCCCTCTCTCTCTCTCTGTCCCCATCTCTCTCTGCCCCCTCTCTCTCTCTCTGCCCCCCTCTCTCTCTCTCTGTCCCCCTCTCTCTCTCTCTGTCTCTCTGTCTCTCTGTCTCTCTCTCTCTCTCTCTCTCTCTGTCACTCTCTCTCTGTCACTCTCTCTCTGTCACTCTCTCTCTGTCACTCTCTCTCTCTCTCTCTCTCTGTCCCCCTCTCTCTCTGTCACTCTCTCTCGCTCTCTGTCCCCCGTTCCGTCTCTCTCTGCCACTCTCTCTCTCTCTCTGTCACTCTCTCTCTCGCTCTCTCTCACACACACATACACACACATTCCCAGTTACAAAGAGCTGGCACCAGTCCAAGGGAAGGCATCTGTGACTTGATGCTGGCACAGATTCAGATGTGGGTATCCCCACAGTGAGTCTCCACACCCACTAATACACAGGACTCGCAAACGCCTCTCATTAACTTAACAGATGCCAAAAGCCAAACACTGACATGCTACGCACACACACACACACACACTGTCGAGCAGTTAGCATGAAGAAAGAAGTGATGGAAATGAAAGGGAGAAATATACAAAAAGAGAAACAAGAACTCTTTTTAGTTTAGTCTAGAGGCACAGTGCAGAAACTGGCCCATCGGCCCACCGAGCCCAGGCCAACCAGCAATCCACGTACATTAACACTACCCTGCACACGAGGAACAAGTTACAATCTTTACCGAAGCCAATTAACCTACAAATCTGTACGTCTTTGGAGTGTGGGAGGAAACCGGAGCACCCGGAGAAAACCCAAGCAGGTCACGGGGAGAACGTGCAAACTCCGTACAGACAGAACCCGTAATCAGGATTGAACCCGGGTCTCAGGCGCTGTAAGGCAGCAACTCTCCCGCCACGCCACCTGCATTTCTGTAGCAACTGTTGCAGCCTTATCAGGACACCCAGCACAGCAAATCAAATATTTTTGTAGTGTGATCATTGTTGTTATGTACCAAACGCAGCGACTGATTATGACCAGAGAGATCCCATAAACTTCGAGGAGCCAACAAACGTAAATTTTTGGCAGGTAAATAGAAACAAAAGGGCGGCACGGTGGCGCAGAAGGTAGAGCCGCTGTCTCATAGCACCGGAGACCCCGGTTCGATCCTGACCTTTGGTGCTGTCTGTGTGTGTGTGTGGAATATGCACGTTCTCCCTGTGACCACGTGGGTTTCCTCCGGGTGCTCTGGTTTCCTCCCACATCCCAAAACCATCTGTGTTTGTAGGGTAATTGGCACCTGTAAAATAGCCTCAGTGTGCTGGAAGTGGCTGAGTTACTCCAGCGGATGAGAAAATGGATGACATGGGAGTAGTGTGAACGAGTGGATGGGAAAGTGGGATAGCATCGAACTAATGTGAACGGGTGATCGATGACAGGCGTGGACCTGGTGGGCTGAAGGTCCTGTTTCCATGCTCTATCTTAAAATAAATTCCCATGCTGAATCCCAAAAGAAGATTATCAGTACAGGTTTAGTTTAGTTTGGGGATACAGCATGAAAGCAGGCCCTTCGAAGCTGACTCCAAGGTGACCAAGGGTTAATGAATGCCGTAAAAGAGGAGATAATCCTGGAGCTTGGCTTCATTTAATGGTCAGCGTGGACTCAGTGGGCCGAAGGGCCTGTTTCCCCACAGTATCTCTAACCTAAGCTAAACAATGATGCATCTGAAGATAAGACACAAAATGCTGGAGTAACTCAGCAGGCCAGGCAGCATCTCTGGAGAAACGACCGGAATAAGAAACGTCACCTATTCCTTTTCTCCAGAGGTGCTGACTGACCCGCTGAATTACTCCATCATTTTGTGTCTATCCACGATGTAAACCAGCATCTGTAGTTCCCTCTTACACAACAATGTATCTGAGCTTAGAGGCCATAACCCATGAACGAGGAAGGACAGAACCGCTCCATAAACATAGAGGAAGCTCAAGGGTTAATGTCTTTTTCCTACAAATTCCTATCCAGGTGGCTCAACAGAATGTCTGTGTTGTCAATACATTAGTCGGACAGAAGCCTCTGCGGGCTTTTGAATTCTCACTTCCACATCCCGTTCCCTCCGCACACCATTCACCCACTCTCCCCTCTCCCTGTGGGCCTTTGACGAGTCCAAAACTACCGCTGGGACGAGGAAACCCTTGCTGCAGAGGTCCCATGCCATCTGATTAGCTCGGCTTGTCAAAGGGTCCCAGTAGGCAGCCTGGCCAAGGTGAGAGCTGGTGCCAATCAGACAACCCAACAGGCTTGCGGCTGGTTTCTGTACAGCCGCCAAATGCCGGTCAACAGCATTCGACTGTAAAAATGTTTGCCTTTGACAGGGCGAGATGGCAGGAGGGGAGGTGGGGGGGTGGAGGATACCAGGCATCGCTGCAGATGTCACCATTGGCAACGTGCCCATGAAATTAGTGTTGCTAATTCTTTTATATTTCAATTACCCAAACTGCTAAGATTATTTCAAACGAGCAAGCTTCAGTCAATGAGCAGTTCACATAACGAGCTCTGTTTGTATAAAGGGGTAAAGAGGGTTTGCATCCTTTTTGAGAAAGGGAGGAAAGTGGTGTAAAGAATAAAAAGGGAAACACACCACATAAAAGGGAAGGGCAAGAGCTGCTTCCTGATCATTAGACGATACCTCCGGGTTTTAATTCCACTCCAAAGATGGTAGATGCCATTGTAAACTGTGTCCACATCTCAGATCCAGAAAGCCGATGATAAGAACATGACATGACATCTCACGGATGTGTTCAAACATCTTGCCTGCTTTAGTTTAGTTTAGAGATGCAGCGTGGAAACAGGCCCTTCAGCCCAACAAGTCCACGTCGACCATCAATCATCCATACACTAGTTCACGTTATCGTTCTGAAGAAAGGTATCGACCCAAAATGGCACCTATCCATGTTCCCGAGAGATGCTGCCTGACCTGATGAGCACCTCATATTTAGCTTAGGCAGCTTACAATCCAACGGTATGAATATTGATTGCTCTAACTTCAAGTAACCCTTGCATCCCCTCTCCCTCCATCTCTCCCCAACCCTAGTCGTACTAATTTCACTGTCGTCCTGTTGAGTCTCACTGTCTGCATAGCACGTTATCACCTGCCCCACAGCCAACAATGGATCATTGTGGGCTCCACCTTTCCTTGATTATCGTTGCTCTTTGCATATCATTAATTTGTCCTAAGTACCGTCTAGATCTCATTCCCCTTTCCCCGATTGTTAATCTGAAGAAAGGTCTCGACCCAAAACATCACCTATTCCTTTTCTCCAGAGCTGTTGCCTGGCCCGCTGAGTTACTCCAGCTTTTTGTGTCTGTCTTCGAATTACCTCCAGCACTTTGTGTCCTTTTAGACAATAGACAATGGGTGCAGGAGTAGGCCATTCGGCCCTTCGAGCCAGCACCGCCATTCAATGTGATCATGGCTGATCATTCTCAATCAGTACCCCGTTCCTGCCTTCTCCCCATACCCCCTGACTCCATTATCCTTAAGAGCTCTATCAAGCTCTCTCTTGAATGCATTCAGAGAATTGGCCTCCACTGCCTTCTGAGGCAGAGAATTCCACAGATTCACAACTCTCTGACTGAAAAAGTTTTTCCTCATCTCCGTTCTAAATGGCCTACCCCTTATTCTTAAACTGTGGCCCTGGTTCTGGACTTCCCCCAACATTGGGAACATGTTTCCTGCCTCTAACGTGCCCAACTTTTATACACTAGTTCTATGTTATCCCAATCCCTACACACTAAGGGAAATTTACAGAGGGCCAATTACCCCACAAACCCGCACGTCTTTGGGATGTGGGGGGAAACCGGAGTGCCTTGAAGAAACCCACGCTGTCACAGGGAAAACGTGCAAACTCCACACACAGACAGCACCCGAGGCCAGAATCTAACCTGGGTCTCTAGCGCTGGGAGGCAGTGGCTCCATGGCCGGCAAGTAATGGGGAGATTTATGCTGTTGCTTCATATCCACCCATAATAATCACAGATCCATCTGAATGAGGCTGATTATGCTGAGGGATTGATGGGCCAGTGCTGACAATGAACATTCAATGCATCGCTCTGGCCACAAAGATGTGCAAAACAGCCAACAGAAACAGAACTAGCTCACAAGCCCACAATTTAGAAACTATACCATCGGAAACGAAGACCGGAGAATAGTACATTTTGGGATGGCATAGTGGCGCAGCGGTAGAGACCCGGGTTCGATCCTGATTACGGGTGCTGTCTGTACAGAGTTTGCACAATTCTCCCTGTGACTGCGTGAGTTTTCTCACATACTCCAGAGACGTAAAGGTTTGCAGGTTAATTGGCTTTGGTAAAATTGTAAATTATTCCTAATTGGGATAGTTTTGGTGAACGGGGTGATCGCTGGTCGGCACGGGCTTGGTGCACCGAAGGAATGTGGTCTTCGCAGGCTGAGCCGGTGTAACTGGGAAAGAAGGAACTGCAGATGCTGGCTTACAATACAAAGACAGAGTGCTGGAGTAACTCGCTGAGTCAGGCAGCATCTCTGGCGAACATGTTGGAATACTGGATTAAATTAGAACAGCGCGGAAACAGACCCTTCAGCCCACCGAGTTCACGCCGACCATTGATCACCGGTGAGGTTTCTGGTCGGGACCCTTTTCCAAGGTAATTGCCCATCCCAACTGTTGGTGGTGAGCTGCCTTCTTGAACTGCTGTAGTCCTTAAAGTGCGGCTAATCTCACAATGCTGTGAGGGAGGGAGTTGCAGAGTTTTCACCCGACGATGGTGAAGGAACTGAGATATATTTCCAAGTCGGGATTGTGTGTGGCTTTGAGTAACTTGCAGGTCTTCCGATGCTTTTATTGCTCAACCTCTGTTCTGCAGATGGACCAACAGGTAGGTCTGCCCACAGGCCACTGTGAGAGACGATGTAACTCACAGCCTGATTGATGATTCACTCACTCCCAGGTGCTGGAGCCTCCAGTGTGTGTGAGCTGATTGCCATTTCACTCAATCTCCAGCCCCAGAACCTGTGGCTGGTTGAGCCGCTGCCTCACAGCGCCAGAGACACTGGTTTGATCCTGACCTTGGGTGCTGTCTGTGCGTGGAGTTTGCACGTTCTCTCAGTGACTGCGTGGGCGTGCTCCAGTTTCCTCCCACATCCCAAAGAAGCGCGGGGTGTGCAGGTTAACTGGCCCTCTGTAAATCACCCCGAATGTGCAGGGAGTGGATGAGAGAGTGGGATAACACAGAACTAGTGTGAACGGGCAATCGATGGTCTGCGTGGGCTCGGTGGGCCAACGGGCCTGTTTCCATGCTGTATCTTCCAATCCGATCCAATATTCCAATCTCCAGACCATAAACAAACCCACTGCTTCTCGACCTTGTGGTTCCAATTGACATCAGATGCTTCAGCGGAGGAAATTTGTCGCGACAGTCCCCAGCCGGAAGAATAAAAATAGTTGTGGCTCAGTGGGCAGTGCTCTTCTCTGAGTCAGAAAGTCGTGGGTTCAAATCCTACTCCAGGGATATCAGCACTAAATATGCCGGCGCTCGCCCCAGTGTTGTAGTGAAGGAGTGCTTAGTAATTAACCCAATAATTAGTTCTGCTCTCAGCTCTGTTAGGAGAAGCCCCATTTAATGCAGAGAATGCCATTTGGCTTCTCCTCTCATTCTGGTCCTGGGAAGGATGCCAGAAGATGTTAACAATGCAACTGTGCGGATATGGATTCCAGAAAAGTGACGTAACTGTGCGATGAAATGGCTCAAAGCTCTCTTCACTGTGAGAGAGTCCCACACCACCTATGACTATGACCACATGCGATTACAAGGAGCAAAACTTTGTTCGCTTCAGTTTACGTCACCCATTCCATCTCTCCAGAGATGCTGAGTTACTCCAGCATTTCGTGTCTAGCTTCCACATAGAACTTGGTTTAGTCTAGTTTAGAGATACAGCATGTAAACAGGCCCTTTGGCCCACTGTGTCCACGCCGACAATTGATCACCCATTCACACTAGTTCTATGTTATCCCACTTTGACACCTCTGGACTTGTACTCGCTCGAGTTGAGAAGGATGAGGGAGGACCTCATTGATACTTACCGAAAAGTGAAAGGCCTGGATGGTTAGTTTCGTTTAGTTTAGGTTTGTTTTGTTTAGTTTGTTGCCACGGGTACCGAGACACAGTGAAAAGCTTTTTGTTGTGTGCTAACCAGTCAGCGGACAGACTATACATGATTACAATTGAGCCATCCACAGTGTATAGGAGTAGAGGTTTAAACGAGTGGAGTGATTGTAATGCGTGACCTCCGTGATCAGCCCACAAAGAGTCGCCTGGCTTGCGAAGCCATCTTGGATGTGGAGAGGATGTTTTCACCAGTGGGAGAGTCGAGGACCAGAGGGTACCGCCTCAGAATAAAATAATGTACCTTTTGACCGAGGATGGTGAATATCTGGAATTCATCGCCACAGACAGCGGTGGAGGCCGTCATTGGGAATTTTTAAAGCAGAGATGGGCTGGTTCTGAAATTAGTCAGAGTGTCAACGATTATGGGGCGAAGGCAGTTAAAATTGTAAATGATGGCAAGTGCGCGAGTGTCGGCCAACACCTGAGGTCAGGATTAAACCTGGGAGTCTCGCGACACTGTGAGGCAGCAGCACTACCAGCTGTGCCACTGTGCTCTTACACCATTTCACTGAAGTTTCAGTTGAAACTATGAAATGATTTTGCACAGCATACATCAGAGTAACTCATTCAAAGAAGGGGCAGGTTGTAGCAAGCCCAGATGGCGTGCTGACAACAAGCTGCTCACCAAAATCACCCCATTCAAGACTAATCCCGTTTTCATCTGATTTTCATGCTTTCATTTTCCTTCCAGCACCCCTTGTCCCTCCCAAGGGTAGGAATATAGGAAGGTTACTTAGCTTAGTTTACTTTAGAGATAGAGCGCAGGAGTTTGTGTCGACCTTCAGCCCACCAAGTCCCCGCTGACCCCGCACACTAACACTATCCTACGGGGACAATTTACAATGTTCCCAAAGCCAATGAATCTACAAACCTGTACGTCTTTGGAGCGTGGGGAGAAACTGGAGCACCCGGGGGAAACTCACACAGGGAGAGCGTACAAACTCCACACAGACAGCGCCCGTGGTCAGGATCGAACCCGGGTCTCTGGCGCCGTAAGGCAGCAACTCTACGGCCGCGCCACCGTGCCGCCCAAGAGAGAACGTTTCAGGAGAATGTTTAGACTTTAAACTTTAGAGATACAGCGTGGAGACAGGTCCTTGAGCCTAGCAAATCTGCACGTCCAGCAACCATCCCGTACACTAGTTCTATCCTACACATTAGGGATCATTTACTGAAGCCAATTAACCTACAAACCTGCACGTGTTTGGAATATGGGAGGAAACCGGAGCACCCGTAGAAAACCCAATGCAGTCACAGAGAGACTGCGCAAACTCCGTACGGACAGCACCTGCAGGCAGGATCCCACCCGGGTCTCTGGCGTGGTGAGGCAGCGACTCTACTGCAGCGCCACTGTGTGCCACGTCTTGTCTGTAGTGTTGCAATGTGTACGGAAGAGGCTGATTGAACCGCGCACGCTCCTCTCATATGCTCTTTCCACACAGGTGTAAGAGGTGTAGGAATGCTGTAGCTTCACCACTTGCACCGATTCTATGACGTGCTATTGAATGAATCTACTCCCATTGGCCCATGCACTGGGACTTTCGGTTTCACAATGGCTCATTATTCCTCGCTCACATTATAAATCTGTTCCCTCATCTTCCCCTGTAGAAAGCATTTTAACGGGATGTATCACAGCATGGTTTGCGAACAGCTCCACCCAAGACCGCAAATATTGCAGAGCCATGACCATCACGCAAACCAACCTCCCTTCCATTGACTCCATCTACACCACGCTGCCTCGGCAAGGCCACCAGCATAATCAGGGACCAGTCTCACCCCGGTTATTCCCTCTTCTCCCATCAGGCTAGAGGTACTAAGTCTGAAAACACACACCTCCAGATTTAGAGATACAGCGCGGAAACAGGCCCTTCGGCCCACCGAGTCCGCGCCGCCCAGCGATCCCCGCATATTAACACTATCCTACAGACACTGGGGACAATTTTTACATTTACCCAGTCAATTAACCTACAAACCTGAACGTCTTTGGAGAGTGAGAGGAAACCGAAGATCTCGGAGAAAACCCACGCAGGTCACGGGGAGAACGTTCAAACTCCGTACAGACGGCGCCCGTAGTCAGGATCGAACCCAAATCTCTGGCGCTGCATTCGCTGTAACTCTGCCGCTGCGCCACCGTGCCGCTCAGCTGTTATTCGGCAGCTAAACCATCCTACTAGAGAACGGTGCTGACCTCCCATCTACTTCATTGGAGACCTTTGAACTATCTTTAATCGGACTTTACTGGACTTTATCTTGCACTGAACATTATTCCCTTTATCCTGTCCCTGTACCCTGTGGACGGCTTGGCTGTAATCATGTATAGTCTTTTCGCTGACTGGATGGCATGCAACAAAAGCTTTTCACTGTACCTCGGTACACCTGACAATAATAAATCAAACTAAACTAATAAACTAAACCATTCCACCTTCCTCCTGGTTCCATCCCATCGAAGCCCCTCAGTAGCACAGAGATGTGTTTGAAAGCAGATCAAAATTTAAAAAGGCTGGAAATGAGGCTGAGGTTCCCCGGCCAATGCCCAGTGGATTTATCCACAATCATGCATTTCTAGCGGATGAAATGAAGATGGCTTCTCATTGTGGCTAAAGTAGCAGCAAGGGATTTCAGATGAATGCATTAGGTCTCCTCACAATTGTCCAAGCATCATTACAGGGCTTATAAATTATTAAAGGGGAATATCCAGGGATGGTCTTAAGGGTTAAATATTCAGAAACCAAGTGCCACTCTCCACTGAATTCCCCTCCCAATGGAGTACCACTTTGCAATGATACTCCAGGGGCTGACGTTCGATGCAGAATGTTATGCCAGATGCTATCATTTCCAGGAACATAATTCTTTTCCACGCATCTCTATCACGGGACAGAGTGAGATTAGAGCCATCAGTAGCCCCAACATCCCACCTCTCATAACCCACTCTAATACACGATCTCCCGGTTGCCAAACACTTTAACTCCCCTTCCCATTTCCATACTGACTTTACTGTCCTGGGTCCCCTCTACTGTCAGAGTGAGGCCAAACACAAATTGGAGGAACAGCCTACGCAGGAACGGTGACACAGTGGTAGAGTTGTTACAGCGCCAGAGACCCAGGTTCAATCCTGACTACGGGTGCTGTCTGTACGGAGTTTGTATGTTCTCCCCGTGATCTGCATGGGTTTACTTTGGGATCTCTAGTTTCCTCTTACACACCAAAGATGTACAGGTTTGTAGGTTAACTGGCTTGGTATAATTGTAAATGGTTCCAAGTGTGTAAGATAATGCTAGTGTTCCCCTCTCCCATCAGGCAAGAGGCACAGAGGTGTGAAAACACACACCTCCAGATTCAGGGAGAGTTTCTTCCCAGCTGTTATCAGGCAACGGAACCATCCTATCAACAACTAGAGAGCGGTCCTGAGCTACCATCTACCTCATTGGAGACCCTCGGCCACTTTGATTGGACTTTAATGGCTTTATCTTGCACTAAACGTTATTCTTTTAATCATATATTTGCACACTGTGGGTAGCTCGATGGTAATCATGTATTGTCTTTCCCCAGACTGGTTAGCATTCAGCAAAAGCTTTTAACTGTACCTCAGTACGCGTGACAATAAACCAACTCAAACTCAAACTCATCTGAGGTATAAAGTCCTAGCCTGCTCAACCTCACCCTACAGCTCAGGCCCTCGAGTCCTGTCTGCACCCCCTTCCCCCCCCCCTCCCCTTAACCAGGGAATCTTGTGCACACACAGATAGTATCAACAAGGGATATGCGACAATTAACAACAAAAACCCCATTTCAGGCAGGGCTCGCAGCCTGGGACCAGTGCAGGCGACAGATGGTAACCAGGGTCACACTTTGCATTGAGAATATATAAAGCGGCTCAACTCCTAAACAAAAACAGGGCATCCCCACTCACAATCTGTTGTGTTGCTGCAGCAGACGCCTTGTCATTCAGCATGGCCTGGTTTCACCATCAAATTAATAGGCATTATGCAATATTTCCAGCTGCACAAGTAAGGGTGCCCAAATATTCCTCATTCGCCTGATCCCCCGGTCCACTCTCTCGCTCCTCTTCACTTGAACATACGAAACAGAGGCAAGGGTCATTCATTGTACAGCCTTTCCAGCCAGCACCGTCATTCACCAAAATCACTGCCGATCTGTTCTTTGCCCCAGCCTCACTCAACCTGTTATCCCTCAACCCTGATAGTCCAGAAATACATCTAAGCCTCGATCACAAACGAAGGGAATTGTAGACGCAGCCCAGACCATCACGCAAACCAACCTCCCTTCCATTGACTCCATCTACACTTCACGCTGCCTTGGCAAGGCCATCAGCATAATCAAGGACCAGTCTTGCCCCGGTCACTCCCTCTTCTCCCCTCTCCCATCAGGCAAGAGGTATGGGAGTGTGAAAACGTACACCTCCAGATTCAGGGACAGTTTCTTCCCAGCTGGTATCAGGCAACTGAACCGTCCTCTCACCAACTAGAGAACGGTCCTGATCTCCCATCTACCTCATGGGATACCGTCAGACTACCTTTAATCAGACTTTACTGGACTTTACCTTGCACTAAATGTTATTCACTTTATCCCGAAACTGTAATTGACTGTGGATGGCTTGAATAGTGTACGGGGTGATCGCTGGTCAGCACAGACTCGGCAGGCTACAGGGCCTGTTTCCGCACTGTATCACTTAAGCCTAAAAGATTTTGTTTGCGTGCTATCCAGTCAAAGAATAGACTATACATGAATACAATCAGGCCGTCCACAGTGGACAGATAAGGGATACAACATTCAGTGTAAGATATAACACTGAAGTCCAATATAGTCCGATTAAAGATAGTTCATAGGTCTCCAACGAGGAAGGTGGTCTTTCTTTAATAATGATTTTAACACACTTCCAGTGATCAACTTAAACCTAAATAGCTGATGGATTCCTGCTTTCTGTCTCCTTCTGTTTTTGAATGAGGGGGTAAGGGGTCAGGGGTACATACCCTCCATCATTATGGTGATCACTAAATGTCTCAACAGACTGAGAGCTGGTACTGGTCGTTGCAAAGCGACTCTCAAGAAGTGGGGTTATATAGACACTGAAGACATCATCTGCATATGTGGCATTGAACCGCAAACTATGGAGCACCTATTGAGATGTCCTCTATTGGAGCACCAATGCCAAGCTGAGGGCCTTGCAGAGAACAATGATATTGCTAAGAGTTGTGTTCAGTTTTGGCTGAAACACAATATCTAGCATGTGTGGACACGAAAAGACGACTAAATGTGCACACCTTTTCCTGGCTGTTTAAACAAGTGTTACTGCTCCATCTACCCATCATATTTTTTTAATTTATTTTTTCATATTTCAGATACAGCGCGGAAACAGGCCTTTTCGGCCCACCAAGTCCGCGCCGCCCAGCGATCCCCGCACATTAACACTATCCTACACACACTAGGGACAATTTTTACATTTACCCAGTCAATTAACCTACATACCTGTAAGTCTTTGGAGTGTGGGAGGAAACCGAAGATCTCGGAGAAAACCCACGCAGGTCACGGGGAGAACGTACAAACTCCTTACAGTACAGCACCCGTAGTCAGGATCGAACCTGAGTCTCCGGCGCTGCATTCGCTGTAAGGCAGCAACTCTACCGCTGCGCTACCGTGCCGTCAATGACACAACAACCCAATCGATCTACCGGAAGTACAGTCCAGAACTTGAGAGGAATAATGAAAGGCCTGAATAGAGTGAATGTGCAGAGGACGTTTCCACTGGTGGAGAGGCCACAGCCTCAGAATAAAAGGACGTACCTTTAGAAAGGGGATGAAGAGGAATTTATTTTGTGAGAGGGTGGTGAATCTGTGGAATTCATAGCCACAGATGGCTGTGGAAGCCGAGTCTATGGCTATATTTAAAACATAGATTGAGATTCTTGATCATTACGGGGTTGTCAGGGGTTATGGGGAAAGGCAGGAGAATGGGGTTGAGCGGGAAACATAGATCAGCTACGATTGAATGGCGGAGTAGACTTGATGGGCCGAGAACTTATTTCTGCTCCTAGAACTTATGAATAAATTACGGTGGCCACTTGCACGCGACTGACTTGGGCTCCCTTGTGGATGTAAGACTGAAGAATGACCGAACCAACAATGATTGAACTGAGCAAAAAAAACAAAGTGCTGGAGGAACTCAGCGGGCCGGGCAACATCTGTGGACGGAATGGACAGACGACGTTTCCAGTTGGGACCATTCTTCAAACTGAAGCAGGGTCCGAACCTGAAACGTGTCCATCCAGTCACTCCACAGAGGCTGCAGGGAAGGGGGATGTTAGCGGTAGTTTAAAACCCGTCAGGACACCGGGAAGCAAGGAGGGAATTTAGGTTTATTATTGTCACGTGTATCGAGGGACAGTGAGAAGCTTTATTTTGCAATCCGGCTAAATAGATCAGATAAACATACATAAATGCAATCAGTTCAAACTCAAGTACAATAGGTAGCGGTAAGAAGATACAGAGCACAGAATATAGTTCTCAGCATCGTAGCACATCAGTTCCAGAGACACAGTTCAACGTCCGCAATGGAACAGAGGTGAATCGGACAGTACCCTAGCTTATGGAAGGACCGTCCAGAAGCCTGACAACAGTAGGCAAGAAGTTGTTCCCGAGTCTGGTGCCATGGGATAGGGTGTAATTGATCTGATAGGAGGTGGCGTGGAACAAATGGGCCGATTGGCCTCTTTCTGTGTCATAACACATATGTACATCTAGCCTCTTAAACTGGTGACTTCAACTCGTGGCGGCACGGTGGCACAGCGGTAGAGTTGCTGCCTCACAGCGCCAGAGACCTGGGTTGGAAATTGACTACGGGTGCTGTCTGTACGGAGTTTGCACGTTCTCCCCGTGACCGCGTGGGTTTGCTCCGGGCGCTCCGGTTTTCTCCCACGCTCCAAAGACCTACAGGTTTGTAGGTGAATTGGCTTCGGTAAAAATTGTAAATTGTCTCTAGTGTGTGGGATAGTGCTAGTGTACGGGGGCGATCATTGGTCGGCGTGGACCCGGTAGTCTAAAGGGCCTGTAAGTTTCCACGCTGTATCTCTATACTAAACGAAACGAAACAAAACGAGACGAAACAAAATGAAACTAAAAACTCAAATTAAATTCTGCATTCGCCAGTCAAACCGCGGATTATCAGTGCCAAGGCGTAATCTCAACACCACCATGCAAAAATGACAAGGAGATGGGAGAAAAATTCCCGTTAATTAACTGAAATATGTGAACTGTTTTAGTTTTGACATCTGCTGGATTAAGGCAGATGTTTCAGTGCATCATTAGTTTGTGAGAATTCACAGGTGTGTTTTGGTTACCTCAACCCTCGTACAGTCCTACCCTAATGTTCATAAATTAGGCCATTCGGCCCATCAAGTCTACTCCGCATTCAATCACGGCTGATCTATCTCTCCCTCCTAACCCCATTTGCCTGCCTTCTCCCCATAACCTCTGACACCCATACCAATCAACAATCTGTCAATCTCTGCCTTAAAAATGTCCATCGACTTCTCCTCCACCACCGTCTGTGGCAACGAATTCCACAGATTCACCACCCTCTGACTAAAGAAATTCCTCCTCATCTTTCTACAGGTACTTCCTTTTATTCTGAGGCTATGGCCTCTGGTCTTAGACTCTCCCGCTAGTGCAAACATCCTCTCCACATCCACTCTATCCAAGCCTTTCACTATTCGGTAAGTTTCAATGGGGTCCCCCCTCATCCTTCTAAACTCCAGCAAGTACACGCTCATTCTCGTAAACCTCCTCTGGACCCTCTCCAACGCCAGCACATCCTTCCTCAGATATGGGGCCCAAAACTGCTCACAATACTCCAAATGCAGCTCAAAACTGCTCACATTATTCCAAATACTCCTAATATTAGAGAGAGATTGAATGCCTTCTATCAGTCAAAGCAAAGGATCATGTTGCCAGTGTTAGTGGTAGAGGCAGATACGATATCTGGTGTTTAAGGGACTTTTGGATAGGCACATGGATATGCAGGGAATGGTTTAGTTTAGTTTAGTTTAGTTTATTGTAACGTGCAGCCATCCACAGTGTATAGATACAGGATAAAGGGAATAACATTAGTGCAAGATAAAGTCCAGTATTAAATTGATTTATTCACAAAATGCTGGAGTAACTCAGCAGGTCAGGCAGCATCTCGGGAGAGAAGGAATGGGTGACGTTTCGGGTCGAGACCCTTCTTCAGACTGATGTCAGGGGGGGCGGGACAATTAAAGATAGTCTGAGCATCTCCAGTGAGGTAGATGGTACCTCAGGACCACTCTCTAGTTGGTGATAGGATGGAATGGAGGGAGATAGACACAAAGTGCTGGTGTAACTCAGCGTCTCTGAAGAAAATGGATTGGTGACGTTTTGGGTCGGGGCCCTTCTTCACACCCTTTTTCTCCAGAGATGCTGCCTGACCCGCTGAGTTACTCCAGCGCTTTGTGTCTCTCTTCGGTAAGTACCAACACCTGCAGTTCCTTTCTGCACATGGAGTGGAGGGAGATGGATTACATGCAGGCAGATAAGGGTTGGTTTTGGCAGCATGTTTGACACAGACATAGTGGCCGAAGGGCCTGTTCCAGTGCTGTACTGTTCTATGTTGCATTACTGAATCCCTCGAGGACCAGGAACACAGTTTCAAAGCGAAGAGCCACCTAATGGAAACATATTTACAGAGTGCCATTAGTACTGGCAACTATGTGCCCTTAATGGTTGGAACTGAAATATTGACACGGTTTAATAGAGAATTGCAATGACAGTTGCAAAGGAAAGAAGTGCTCCTGTTTCCTTCCACATCCCAAAGACGTGCAGGTCGGTGGGTTAACTGGCCTAAATTAATCCTAGCGTGTCGTTGTGAAGGGAATTGATTGGAGTGCGGGAAAATTCAAGAGAAGGAGTAACGTAGGATTATAGAAAACGGGCAGTTGACGTTTGGCATGGACCCGGTTGGCCGAAGGGCCTGTTTCCGTGCTGTATCTCTCTGTGACTCCATTACACAACACAATCCTTCAAGATCCTGTTGAGATCCTTTTAAGCTGGAATGGGAGCGGAAATGGTTTACAAGGATGTTGCCAGGACTCAAGGGCCTGATCTATAGGGAGAGGTTGAGCAGTCTAGGGCTTTATCCCTTGGAGCGCGGCTGGAGGAGGAGAGGTGATCTTATGGAGGTGTACAAGATCATGAGAGGAATAGATAGGGTAAATGTTCCCAAATGTAACCAAAGACATGTGGATTTGTAGGTTAATTGGCCCTCTGTAAATTGCCCATAGTTTGTAGGCAGTGGATGAGAAAGTGGGATAACATATAACATGGGCAATGAATGGTCGGCATGAACTCGGTGGGCTGAAAGGCCTGTTTCTGTGCGCTATCTCTATAAACATCATTCCAGGGTGCCAATGAATGATTTTTCGATTTTTTAGATTTAGAGACACAGCGCGGAAACAGGCCCTTCGGCCCACCGAGTCCGCGCCGCCCAGCGATCCCCGCACATTAACACACTAGGGACAATTTTTACATTTACCCAGTCAATTAACCTACATACCTGTACGAATGGCAAAGATATTATGTTTAAAGATAAGTGCGAACACTACTGATTATGACACAACCCCATGCATAGGCACTAAGAATGTCTTAAGAGTTTCTGCACCGTTTTTATCTTGTATATATATATATTTTATTCTGAATAAAAGAAAATCGCCTGGTACTAGCTAGCACCCTCTGATCCAGTGCCACGAGACTGAAGGTGCAGGCAATTTGGAAAGGTCTGACACTCCGATGAAATGAGCCGGTCTACGCACAAGAAGATAAAAGAAACAAGAGAAGACATTGAGTTGCGGCAGCAGATTTCAAGGAGAAGTTAGGGTAAAGTGTCCTTACACAATGTGAGTTTGTAATGTGCAATTATCTATGGCAAACTCAAACATAACCCATCTGTTCACAAATGGAGACACAAAGTGCTGGAGTAATTCAGCAGGTCAGGCAACATCTCCAGAGAACATGGATAATTGATGTTTTTGGGAGTCAGGACACTACTTTCTTGCGCGCTGTGAGTTGTACAATTTTCAACATAGCCAATCTAGGATAAATGAGTGTGTTTACAAACATTTATATGTAGATACAAGGAGCTGCAGATGCTGGTTGACAAGAAGGACACAAAATGCTGGAGTAACTCAGTGGGTCAGGCAGCGTACCTGGAGAAAAGGGGTAGGTGACGTTTTGGGTCGGAACCCTTCAGACTGGTCGACACACACTTCAGACTGACACACAACATCTCACCTCGCTGGAGTACTAATTACAAATATTTTTGTTTCATAAAAGGGAATTGGAATTAAAATATGCGTAAGTGTGCTTTTCCTTCTCTGGGCTGCAGTGTCGCTCGCGGTATCAACCACCCACGAGTACATTTACAATCTCTCTTCCCCGAGCGGCAAGTGTGACCTCTCACTGATGATCAGAGCAGGAGGTTTCAACTGGGGGCAGCGGGTGAGAGCCAGGGCAGGGCAGGGGAGCAGGCGGTCGGGGTATTGGCCCCGTGAACTAGGCAGATAGCCTCTCTCCACCACGCCTGGCTCTCTGTACAACCACCTACAGCCCTGCAGCCTCGGGGCAGGCGGCAGAGAAATCCAGTCCTCTTTCAGATTCCCCCCACCCCCACCCCCACCACCACCCCCACCTCCCCGCTAACCCCACCGACAACCCCTTCCAATCCATCAACTGACCAGAATACAGAGATATTTGACATTCACAATACTGCAACACACACACACACATATTCACTCACACGCAAACACACACACATGCAGACACACACACTCAGACACACACTCACACGCAGACACACACACACATTCACTCACACATACACAGACACACGCAAACACACACAGACACACACAGACACACACTCGCACACACATTCACTCACACGCAAACACACACAGACACACACGCAAACACACACACACAGAAACACACGCAGACACACACACACACACTCACACGCACACAGACACACACACGCACACATACACACACACACACACACTCACACGCAGACACACACACGCAGGCACACACATACAGACACACACACTCACACAAACACACGCACACACACCTCCTGCACAAAATGCTCCAGAACTCCTTCACGTTCAGCATTGTTATTATTTATGAGCGCGGCTAATCACTGCTGAATTTATGCATCGCTTCTCTCCAGAAAGAGCGTTTCCAGATTGCCAACGGATTACCGGAGGAGCTCCCAAGGTGGTGCCGCCGACTTACCTCTTCGCAGTCGGGTTCCTCAAAATACCGATCTTAAACGGGTCCAAGATATTCCACTGGGTTTGTGGGAAGAGGCAGCGTGCTTCACATCTCCTGATTTCATTCCTCAACGCAGTCTTGTTCTCGGCTCCCCTCCTTCCTCCCCTACATATGTTGTGCATGTGTTTGTGCTAAGACATCTGTGAGCCATTGGGGAAACCAGGCAGCAGACTCTCTCTTTTTTTTCTCCCAAAAAAAATAATAATTCCGCTTTCTTGTTTCCCCCTCCCCCTCCTCCTTCTCCTCCTCCTCGCCTTTAAATATTAGACGCTGGGCTCACGCTGAGCAGATGTGGACCAGATGGACGCTGTGTGTTGCTGGAGTGACCAATTTTCATTTGCCCTCAGCTGCCTCGTCACAAATACATTTCATTCCAAGCCTCCTTCGCCAGTGATGTCACTAGACACATGTTCCCTTCCATAAAGCTTTGGCCGATCAGCCGGGAGTCTAGACATTGATCCCTTGAACATATTAACCTCATTTTCAGACGGATTCACCCCCCCTCCCCCCGTCTGTGAAATTACCCCGGCAATACACACAGAAACAAATGAATGAACTGCTCATTCCAAAATCTCCCTCTCTCTCTCTGCCTCTCTCTCTCTCTGCCTCTCTCTCTCTCTCTGCCTCTCTCTCTCACTGCCCCTCTTTCTCTGCCTCTCTCTGCCTCTCTCTCTCTCTCTCTCTCTGCCTCTCTCTCTCTCTCTCTCTCTCTGCCTCTCTCTCTCTCTCTCTCTCTGCCTCTCTCTCTCTGCCCCTCTCTCTCACTGCCCCTCTCTCTCTGCCTCTCTCTCTCTGTCTCTCTCTCTCTGCCTCTCTCTCTCTCTCTCTCTGCCTCTCTCTCTGCCTCTCTCTCTCTGCCCCTCTCTCTCACTGCCCCTCTCTCTCTGCCTCTCTCTCTCTCTGCCTCTCTCTCTCACTGCCCCTCTCTCTCTCTCTCTCTCTCTCTCTGCCTCTCTCTCTCTCTGCCTCTCTCTCTCTCTCTCTCTCTGCCTCTCTCTCTCTCTCTGCCCCTCTCTCTCTCTCTCTCTGCCCCTCTCTCTCTCTCTCTCTCTCTCTCTCTCTCTCTCTCTCTCTCTCTCTCTCTCTCTCTCTCTCTCTCTCTCTCTCTCTCTCTCTCTCTCTCTCTCTCTCTCTCTCTCTCTCTCTCTCTCTCTCTCTGCCTCTCTCCCTCTGCCTCTCTCCCTCTGCCTCTCTCTCTCTGCCTCTCTCTCTCTCTGCCTCTCTCTCTCTGCCCCTCTCTCTCTCTGCCTCTCTCTCTCTGCCTCTCTCTCTCTGCCTCTCTCTCTCTGCCTCTCTCTCTCTCTGCCTCTCTCTCTCTCTGCCTCTCTCTCTCTCTCTGCCTCTCTCTCTCTCTCTGCCTCTCTCTCTCTCCCCATTGAACATCAGTGGTTTATTGTTTTAATAAACTACAGGCTTCGGACTATTTTAAAAGAGCTTCTTACTGCAGAATACCCCTGCACGGTGGCGCGGCGGTAGAGTTGCTTCCTGACAGCGCCAGAGACCCGGGTTTGATCCTGACCACGGGCTCTGTCTGTACGGAGTTTGCACGTTCTCCCTGTGACCGCGTGGGTTTTCTCCGGGTGCTCAGGTTTCCTCCCACACTCTAACATCAGGCAAGCCTACTGATTTGATCACTGCCCGCTGCAGACATCAGTATAATTTATACAGCACTCTTAATAGAACAAAGACGTCTCCCGTGATATTCCACTGAGATGGACTACCAGGTCAGAAGCGGAGATATTGGGATGGAGATACCAGAAGCAGTAGATATCTGGAATCTTGAGCAACACACAAAGTGCTGGAGTAACTCAGGGAGTCAGGCCAGAAGACGTTTCGGATCAGGCCCCTTCTTCACTTTGAGAAGGGTCCCACCCAAAATGTTACCTGTCCATTTCCTCCACAAATGTTGCCAATTTGCTGAGTTACTCCCGCACTTTGTGTCCATCTTCGGTATAAATCAGCATCTGCAGTTCCTCTCTACAAATGCTCCATTCACTCACCAACCATTGTGTAAAAAAGTTACCCCTCGGGTTCCCATTAAATCTTTTCCCCGTTACCTTAAACCAATGTCCTCTGGTTCTCGATCCCCCTACTCTGGGTAAAAGACTCTGTGCTTTTACCTAATCTATTCCTCTCACAATTTTGTGCAAGATCACCCCTGATCCTCCTGTGCTCAAGGAATAAAGCTATTGTCTATTGTCGTACTGATTGTGCATGATCAGCCATGATCACGGTGAATGGCAGTGCTGGCTCGAAGGGCCAAATGGCCTACTCCTGCACCTATTGTCTAAAGCCCTTGCCTGCTCAACCTCTCCCTATAGCTCAGACCCTCGGGTCCTGGCAACATCCTGATAGATCTTCTCTGAACCCTTTCAAGCTTGACAAAATCTTTCTTATAACATGGTGACCAAAACTGAACACAATACTATAAATGCGGCCTCAAATGTCTTGTACAACTGTAACATGACCTCCCAATAGCTATACTCACTACTCTGACTTGAGTCAGTATCTTGAAGACAGGCGGAGAGATACAGGGAATTTTAATGGGGATTCGAGAGCTTGGAGCCTTGTTAGCCAAGGCCGATTCTGCTAATGGTGGAGCGAATAGGAAGCATTGAGTACTAGTGTCAGGAAGTAATGTTTTAGCTTTATACAGCTTTGCTAAGGTCGCATTTGGATCATTGCCTGGTTTTTAGAAATTCTGGGTGGAAGCAGGCACCTCGGCCCGCCGAGTCCACACTGACCATCGGTCACCTGTTCACACTAGTTCTGTGTTGTCGCACTTTCGCCTCTGACACACTAGGGGCAGTTACCGAAGCCAATTAACCTGCACCTATTTGGGATGTCCAATTTTGAAGACTGCATTGATCTGTCTTTGCTTAGCCCACCCCCATAAACCAGGTGAAGTTAACACATTGCGACTTCAGAGCACTGTTTACACACATGGCAAGGAGGGATGTCACCCTGAATGAAGTGTTTTAGCTTTCTTCGGCTTTGGTTCGTTCGCATTGGGACCATTGCACGCAGTCTTTTTAAGAAATACAGCGTGGAAACAAGCCCTTCGCCCCCCCGCCCCCCCCCCCCCCCCCCCCCAGCAGATCTCCCTTCAGCCTCGAGCACTACATACCTTTTTAAGCTTTGCTGTGTCTTAAGTGTCTGCCCTGTTAATGGTCATGCACAAGCCACTGATGCAGCAGAGCTTCATGAACCACAAGTGGCACAGCTGGTAGAGCCACTGGCTCGCAGCCCCAGCGACCCAGGTTCAATCCTGACCTCGGGTGCTGCCTGTACGGAGTTTGCACGTCCTCCCTGTGACCACGAGGTTTCCCCCGGGTGCTCACAAATCAAAAGGCACGTGGGCAGGAAGGACAGGAAGCGTTTACGACGACAGACACAAAGTTCTGGAGTAACTCAGCGGGCCAGGCAGCATCTCTGGAGGTCGGAGAGAGGGGGAGAACTTTTTCAAAGTACGCATACCTTCAGGAGATTCCGCTGTGGAGCAGACAAAATGTAGAAACAAGGAACAGCAGATGCCAGTTTAAACAAAAGGACACAAAGTGCTGGAGTAACTCAACAAATCTTTTATTTCAATGAATAGACTGAACTTTAGCTAAGAGAATGTCTGCAGGAATGTTGAGATGTATGCACAATGGTAACAAAGCCGATTTGCATTTCTATAGTGCCTTTAGCATGCAAGGGCTGTCAGAAAGGCAAATCGGGATGGAGGATGTTAGGGAGGGGGAGGGGATGAACTATGGACAATTAAAATAGGATGTTTAGTTCAGTTTAGAGATACAGCACGGAAATAGGCCATTTGGCCCATCGTGTCCACACCCACCAGCGATCCCCATACACAAACGCTATCCTACACGCCAGGGACAATTTACAATTTCTACTGAAGCCAATTACCCCACAAACCTGCACATCCTTGGAATGTGGGGGGAAACCAGAGCACCTGGAGAAAACCCACACGGTCACAGGGAGGGCATACAATGTCCGTACAGACAGCACCCGTAGTCAGGATCGAACCCGGGTCGCTGGCGCTGTGGGGCAACAACTACCGCTGCCTGCTTGTTGGAGGAGGAAGGGAGCAACAAGTGGCCCCCAGTGGAAGGAAGGATTACAGCTTTGCATCCATTTACTTAATCCGGGAGAGTTTAGGACCAGAGGGCACAGGCTCAGAATAAAAGGATGTACCTTTAGAATAAAGATGAGGAGGAATTTCTTTAGCCAGAGGGTGATGAATCTGTGGAATTCATTGCCACAGATGGCAGTGTAGGCCATGTCATGAGAGCAGAGATTGATGGGTTCCTGTTTAGTAAGGGCGTCAAAAGTTAAGAGGAGGAGGCAGGGGAATTGGGGCTGAGAGGGAAAAATTGATCAGCTATGATTGAATGGCATAGCAGACTTGAGGGGCCAAATGGCCTAACTCTACTCCTGTGTCTTATGGTCAATGTCACTCCCGAACATGATGCCCAGACCAGCTTAGGACGGCACAATGCTGCAGCACTAGAACTGCTGCCTCACAGCACCAGAGCTGATGCCTCACAGCATCAGAGCTGCTGCCTCACAGCGCCAGAGACCTGGGTTCCATTTTGACTATAGGTGCTGTCTGTATGGAATACGTACGTTCTCCCCGTAACTTTCCCCTGGGCGCTTGGTTTCCTCCCACATTTCAAAGACGTGCAGGTTTGTAGGTGAATTGGCTTCTGTAAATTAACTCTGAAGTGTAGGATAAACTAATGTACGGGTGATTGTTGGTCAGTGCGGGATTGAGGGGCTGAACAGCCTATTTCCACGTTGTATCTCTAATCTCTAAACTAATCTAAACTAGACTGAAGATGCAAGCTCATGTTAAATGGAACTGGTTCTGCTCTAAACTTTGCTATGAGATTATTATGCCTTTTCAAACTTTTAAGGGCGGCACAGTGGCGAAGCGGCAGAGTTGCTGCCTTACAGCGGCAGAGACTCGGGTTCGAACCTGGTGCTGTTTGTACGGTGTTTGTACGTTGTCTCTGTGACCACATGGGCTTTCTCTAGGTGCTCCTTCCGGTCTCCTCCCACACTCCATACAGGTTTGTAGGGTTAATTGGCTTCAGTGAGTTGTAAAATTGTCCCTAGTGTATATAGGTTAGTGTACTGGGTGATCACTGGTTAGCATGGACTCGGTGGGCCGAAGGGTCCGTTTCCCAGCTGTATTTCTAAAGTCTAAAGTAAAGTAAACTCCAATCATTTTGACATGGATAGCACTTTGTGGAGCCATAAAGTCATACGTTGTGGAAACAGGCCCTTCGGTCCACTTACCCCATGCTGACCAACATGTTCCATCTACACAAGTCCCACTTGCCAGTGTTTGGCCCATATCCCTCTAAACTTGTCCTATCCATGTACTTGTCTAATTGTTTCTTAAACCATGCAATAGAACCTGCCTCAACTACCTCCTCTGACAGCTTGTTCCATACACCCACCATCTTTGTGCAAAAAAAAATTACTCCTCAAATTCCCATCAAATCTTTCCCCCTTCACCTTAAACCCATGGGTGATTTCCCTACCCTGGGCAAGAGACTCTGCAACTACCCGGTCTATTCCTCTCGTGATTTTGTACACCTCTATAAGATCACCCCTCATCCTCGTGTGCTCCAAGGAACAGAGACCCAGCCTTCTCAACCTCTCCCTGTAACTCAGGCCCTCGAGTCCTGGCAACATCCTCGTAAATCTTCTCGGTACCCTTTCACACTTGACAACAAGTGCCTCCGCTGCATTTTTCGTGCTCTGAATCACCAGGTCAAAGAGTGAGTGGCTGTTGATATTGTATTGTATTGATATTGTAGCCCTCTCCATCCAAGGTCAATGTATCAGGTCGACCCTCGTGGCTGGCTTTGTACATTCATCTTTGTTATCTTTTTTTAACAAGAGTACAAAAAGTTTTCCCCTGCTGATCTCCCTCGAGAGAAATTCAATAAAAATTGCATTCACTGGATATAAAAGAGATTGGACACAAAGTGCTGGAGTAACTCAGCGGGCCAGGCAGCTTCTCTGGAGAAAAGGAATAGGTGACGTTTCGGGTCGAGACCCTTCTTCAGATCCAGCAGAATGAATATTGATTTCTCTAATTTCAAGTAACCCTTGCATTCCCTCTCTCTCCGACCCTCCCCCACCTTGGTCATCCTGCTAGTTTCACTGTTCGTAGCCCTTCATTATCACCTCTTCCACAGCCAACAATAGACAATTGTGGGCTCCACCTTTCCTTGGTCTTTGATGCCGGCTCTGATTTGTTCTGAACCTTTTCATATCTCTAGTTTCCCTCTCCCCTGACTCTCAGTCTGAAGAAGGGTCTCGACCTGTAACGTCACCTATTCCTTTTCTCCAGAGATGCTGCCTGTCCCGCTGAGATACTCCAGCTTCTTGTGTCTATCTTTGGTGTAAACCAACATCTGAAATTCCTTCCTATACATTAAGGTGATTGTTTGCTTTGGAACATTACGCATTTTTTCTTGAGTTATTCCTTCAACTGAAGAAAACCAGAATAATAACGGAACAGAAATGAGTCCTTATGGCCCACCTTGTCCAAGCCGGCTGTAATGCGTTCCATGCTAATCCTATTTGCCTGCATTAGACTCGTATCCCGAGTACCTGCCCAAGTGCCTTTAAACATCGTAATAGTATTTATCTCCATTAGGGTCGACGCAGTGGCATCGATTTAGACTTTAGAGATACAGCACGAAAACAGGCCCTTCGGCCCACTGATTCTGCGCTGGCCAGTGATCACCAGCACTATCCTACACACTAAAGGACAATTTATAATTTCCGGAAGCCAATTAACTTACAAACCTGTACATCTTTGGAGTATGGGAGGAAACCGAAGCACCTGGAGAAAACCCACCCGGTAATGTGGAGAATGTACAACTCCGTACAAACAGCACCCCTAGTCAGTTTCGAACGTGGGTCTCTGGCGCTATGAGGCAGCGGCTCTACCACTGTGCCACTGTGCTGCCATTCATTCATCCATTCATTCATTCATTCCTGCCGCTGCAATTGCTTCAGCGTTCAGGGGTCCTGCGGTGCATTTGGATACTGGTCATGACCAGAGCGTTAGCTGAGCCTGGGATCTTACTGATCTTTGGCTCAGCGCCAAACCTAATGGTTTGACCATCGACCGTGTACACTTCAAAGCTGTTTGCTTGAAAGGAACTTTCCAAGAGGAGCCGCCAAATAAAACCGGAATACTGGCGGGGAACTTCCAGCTGGAAACGGTTTTATTTGTCCATGGGCTCGGCAATACTGGTTTGGCAACTGTTTACTCCCCTCCCCCAACCGGCGGCACAGTAGCGGCACAGCTGGTAGAACCGCTGCCTCACAGTGCCGCAGACCCGGGTTCGATCCTGCCCTCGGGTGCTGCTCCCTGTGTGGAGTTTGCATGTTCCCCCTTTGACGGCGTGGGTTCCCTCTCACATCCCAAAGGCGTGCAGGTTTGTAGGTTGATTGGTCGTCTGTAGTGTGCAGGGAGAAGGTGAGAAAGTGAGATAGCATAGAACTAGTGTGAATGGGTGATTAATAGTCAGCATGGACTCAGTGGACCGAAGGGCCTGTTTCCACACTGTATCTTTAAACTAGACACTGTAGCACAAAGAGTTCAACCAGAGGCCAGGGCAATGGTGTAGGGTCTTATTGGAGATGAGGAGAGGGGAGGAGGCGGGGGGGACATAAGATCTGGTGATCCCCAAAAAATACAAATCGGCAAAAATTAACTATTGCCTAATAATAATTAGTCCTCCCCCAACATCTTCACTTTATACTTCACTTCACTGTGGAATTCTCTGCCATGGAGGGCAGTGGAAGCCAAATCACTGGATGGATTTAAGAGAGAGTTAGATAGAGCTCTATGGGGCTAGTGGAATCGAGGGATATGGGGAGAAGGCAGGCACGGGTTATTGATTGGGGACGATCAGCCATGATCACAATGAAAGGCGGTGCTGGCTCAAAGGGCCGAATGGCCTCCTCCTGCACCTATTTTCTATGTTTCTGTGTTTCACAGTGAACCTCCACCCTGAAGGAAGGGTCCAGACCCAAAACGTCACCCATCCTTTTTCTCCAGAGATGCTGAGTTACCCCAGCAGTTTGTGCCTGATCGAGAGAAGTTGGTTCTTTTCCCAGTCCTTCAATCTGTCACGGGATGATTCTATGAAGTTGTTTTGTTCTGAGAGCGAGATATATTTGCAGGCGGATCTGGTTCTCCCCCTCGGCACCCCCTCTCAAGACACCCCCCCCCCACCCAACCACCACCACCACAACAACAACGACCCCCTCCCCTCCCCCATTCCGTCCCTCTTGTCGGGGGTGGGTCGCTGGTGAGGTTGCAGCTCGATGAACAAATGCCTGGCAGGCTGGAAGAGGGGAAGGCACGGAGCAGAGCTTCGGTATTCCAATAACTTCAGTCTCGGCTCCACCAAGTCTGGCGTGGCGGACTGCTGGGAGTCATTACTGTTCCATCAGGGCTAAACCCCCCCCCCCCCCTTCCACTCTGCCTCCAGCCCTGTAAGACCATGGCACAGTTCCCAGCCGCTACCTCCCACTCTTGCCTCGCTCCCTGCCCTTTCTTCAGGCCGGGCCGGGCTGATCTCTCCCCCACCGTCTCCCCCCCCCCCCCCCCCCCGTTACGTTACTCAGAGGGCAAGGCAGGGCCGCCAGACCCGTCCCAAACCTTCAGAGCTCACCCCCAGCTGATGAAACGCGTTTTAAAAGACTTGCCCCTCCCGTGACCCCGTCACCCGCCAACGTCAAGGGAACGCAGAGCAAAGTGCAACGCTGCTGGAAGAGCTCAGCAAGCCAGTCAGCCTCCGCGGGGGGAGAAAATGGATACAACAACATCCTGCATTTGTATAGCCACACACCATGAAGTCACCCCCCCCCACCCAAGTGTTTAATATCCCGTGTAGAAAGAGTAGGTCGGAAGTGGGATAGAGAGGAGGGGGGGGGGGGGTCAATTATCACACTGTGGGATCTCCCCGTGTACTGTCTGGTCACTTGTAGTGTTATTCAATGATTCAATGATACTTTATTCTCACACGTATCCAGGGACAGTGAAATGCTTTTGATAAAATCACATAGCAGACCTCACCTAGGCACTACTCAAGAGTCGCCACGTTTCTGGCGCCGACAAAGTTCATCGCACAGCTTTATCTTCTGCTCGCAGCAGCGACCCAGGACTGCCGCCGCACCCCCCACCCACCCCCCCAGCAAGTCCCCCCCACACACATAATATATATGTATATATATAATTTAAAATGTGTGTGTGTGTAGAACATAGAACAGCGCTGCACAGGAACAGGCCCTTCACCCCACAATGTCTGTGCCAAACATGATGCCAAGAACAACACTTATCTGCACATAATCCACATTCTCAATTCCCTGCATATCCAAAAGCCTCTTAAATGCCACCATCATATCTCCCTCCACCACCTCCGGCAGCATGTTCCAGGCACCCACCACCCTCTGTGTAAAATAAATTTGCCCCACACATCACCTTTAAACTTTGTCCCTCTCAGCTTACAATCAAGTCAAACTCAAGTACAATAGATCGAGCAATGGGTGAAGATACTGTGTGCAGAATATAGTTCTCAGCATTGTAGTCCCATTGTCTAAGTCCAACGTCCTCAATGGGGTAGAGGTGAATCGGACAGTACCCCAGCTTATGGAAGGACCATTCACAAGCCTGATAACGGAGGGGAAGGAGCTGTTCCTGAGTCTGGTGGTGCGTGCTTTCATGCTTCTGAACACGGCAATTCTCCCATGTTACAAGATGCTATACTAATGCAACAAAACATAGAGTGCTGGACGAACTCAGCGGGTCGGGCAGCATCTGCGGAGGGAATTGACAGGCAGCCTTTTGGATCGGGGGCCTTCTTCAGATTGACTGGCTCATCATTGGGTTGAGTCAGATTGATTTACTGGTCAACCATCAGTGGGTCCGGCAGCATCTCTGCAGGTGACACGGTGGCGCAGCGGTAGAGTTGCTGCCTTACAGAGGCCCTGGTTCGATCCTGAATACAGGTGCTGTCTGTACGGAGTTTATACGTTCTCCCCGTGACCATGTGGGATTTCTCCGGGTGTCCCGGTTCCCTCCCACACTCCAAAGACGTGTGGGTTTGTATGTTGATTGGTGAGTGCTTGAAATGCCAGGACATAGAAGGATACTATACTTTCCAGGTTCTGGTAAAAGGAAACAGTGTAAGTGAGTATCCGATGGCTGGCAAAGACAAGATGGGCCGAAGGGCCTGGTTCCAGGCTGTATGACTCTATAACTTGGCAGGGGTGTAGCACGACGTGCTGGCTGGCTGTGCCTGAACATATCGTGAGTCCAGCTGATGACAATACTTTACACTTTGCCAGGAATTAAATCAAGGGGCTTTGAATGTCATAAACTATCAAAATTGTTATCGTCTCAGCTATGCTGTTTCTGGTAATGAGAACCAGGCGAGAGTTATTTTCGGAGCCACATCTGTCTCGAGAGGCCTTCTGAGTGAAGGCAGATGTGGTCGATCCTGCTCTTGTCCCTGGCCTACATGAATGCTTGCTAACGTCAAAAAGGCAGTCAGCATCATCAGAGACCCACACCACCCTGGTCACGCTCTCATTTCACCCCTGCCATCAGGGTGAAGGTACAGGAGCCTGAAAACTGTAACGTCCGGGTTCAGGAACAGCTTCTTCCCTACAACCATCAGGTTATTAAACGCAACGTCCAAATTAGCTCCGAAATACATAGACTTGGGGGCATTATTTTTTACTTTTGCACTATTATTGTTTGTGTGTTTATCTGTGGGCGGGGGACAGGCTGGGTCGGGTGGTGCAGCGATAGACTTCATGCCTCACAGCGCCAGAGACCCGGGTTCAATCCTGACCACATGTGCTGTCTGTTCGGAGTTTATACATTTTCCCTGTGACCGCATGGGTTTTCTCCGGGTGCTCTCCAAAGACATGCAGGTTGTTGGTTAATTGGCTTCCATAAAGATTGTAAATTGTCCATGGCTTCAATAATAATGCTGGGGTACGGGGTGATTGCTGGTCAGCAAGGACTCAGTGGGACTTCATCTGGATGTGTGTGTGTGTGATATATATATATATATATACATACATACACATACACATATACACACACACCCCTACCTCCTTCCCCCCAGGCTTCCAGCAGTTCAGTGGTGGGTGGCTGTGGATGGTGTGAGGTGGGTGAGAGGCAATGGGTCAGGGGACGGGTCGGGGAAAGGGGGTGGGTCGGGGATGGCTGGGTTGAGACTGGCTGGGTTGACTGGGGCTGCCGAGAAGCCTGTAACTGACAGAGAACATATGGCTCTCCTCACTCACTAAATATGTGCCAGCACTCCTTCAGCAGAGACTGGAGAACTGATCCTGGGAACCTTCACAACTGCCTTTGACCATCAGTGGTGGGGGTGGTGCAGCAACAAAACAAAAGCCAGACCCTGTCAGAAATAACCCTCTCCATGTTAGTGGGATGATCTAGTACAGCCCTGACTGAATCCCTGGGCTCTGGTAACAAACCTTCCCTGTATCCCAAGGGTTTAACTGTGGGAGAAGGTCATGGAGTTTTCAGTTTTAGAGATACAGGCCCCGAGCCCACGCCGATTGACCAGTGATCATCCTGTACACAGGCACTATCCTACACACTGGGGACAGTTTACAATTTACAGAAGTCAATTGACCTTCAAATCTGTAGGTCTTTGGAGTGTGGGAGAAAACCAGAGCACTCTGAGAAAACCCGGAGAAGGAGGGAGGCAGATGGAGAGAGAGAGAGAGATGAGGGAGGGAGAGGTGGAGTGAGGGAAGAGAGAGGAGGAGATGGAGAGAGATAAGTGGGAGAGGGCGAGAGAGAAAGAGGGAGGACGAGGAAGAAAGTGAAAGAAGGAAGGAGAGAGGGAGAGGGAAGGCAACTGGGAGATGGAGGGAGAGAGAGAAGGGAAGGGGGGAGATGTAGAGAGGATGGGGTGGATTTGTTTCACTGTTTCAGTTTAAATGCATGTAGGATGGAGGGACAGAGAAGGACTGATGGAGGGAGAGAAAGAGAGAGGGCAGGGAGGGAAGAGAGAGAGATAGATGGAGGGGAATGAGGGAGGTAGATAGAGAGGGAATGAGGGAGGTAGATAGAGAAGGAAGGAGGAAGGAGAGAGGAAGGGGAATGACACAAGGAGATGAGGGGAGAGAGCTAGAAATACAAAGAGAAGGAAGGGGTAATGGAGAAGAAAGCGCGAGAAGGGGGGAGATTTAACTTGTTTGAATGAGTTTCCATTCTCATCTAGATCGCAACGGCATAGGGAGCCTGCAGCGTACGTATCCTAGCGTATGCCCAACACTTGGCAGAGTAGACTTGATGGGCCGAATGGCCTAATTCTGCTCCTATAACTTATGAACCACCAAATTCCAATCCAAACTGTAGGCGTTTTTGCTGGAACTAAATACCCATCAGGGTGGAAGGGGAAGGAAAACGATGCTGAAGCAACCGCTCTCCCTCGATCTGCTGCTCTAAGTTCATAACCTCATACGTTCTAGGAGCAGAATCAGGCCATTCAGCCCATCAAGCCTACACCATTCATTCATGGCTGATCTATCTTCCCCTCTCAACCCTATTCCCCTGCCTTCACTGTACCAATCAAGAATCTATCAATCTCTGCCTTAAAAATATCAATCGTCTTGGGCTCCACAGCCTTCTGTGGCAATGAATTCACCACCCACTGCCTAAAGAAATTCCTCCTCCTTTCCTTCCTAAAGGAACGTTCTTTTATTGTGAGGTGAGAGTGGAATGGGACGGGCAGCCCGAGGTGTGCTCTGGGCATTTCGAAGAGGCCGTTTCGAAGCTCGCCGCTGCCTGACAAGACCGAGCACAGACTGCATGGCCCGGGGATGGACCAGGTGGCTTTGCAGCTGCAACACCTGCGCAAGGCAGGTGTGAAAGTCACCCGTGCTGTTGGGAGAATCTAAAGCAGCACCTTTGGAATCTGCAGCAGCTTGGACAGGTGTTCACATGTTGAGGTGAAGCTTGGAGGGTATTGTTTACAGTAAATGTTCAGTGATTCAGTCTGCTTGGAGACCAATTCCTGATCCCGGAATAAGGTTTTAGTTTTGGAGATACAGCATGGAAGCAGGCCCTTCGGCCCACCGAGTCCGCGCCAACTATCGATCACCCGCTCACACTAGTTCTACGTTATCCCACTGTTGCATCCCTCCCCCTACACTGGGGGCAATTTACAGAAGAACAATTAACCTACAATTCCACACGCCTTTGAGATGTGGGAGGAAACCAGGGCACCCGGAGGAAACCCACATGGTCACAGGGAGAACGGGCTAACTCCGTACAGACAGCATCCGTAGCCACCATCAAACCTCTGGTGCTGTAAGGCAGCATCTCTCTTGCTTCATTCATTCATAAATAGAAACATAGAAAATAGGTGCAGGAGCAGGCCATTCGGCCCTTCAAGCCAGCACCGCCATCCAATATGATCATGTCTGATCGTCCAAAATCAGTAACCCATTCCTGCTTTTTCCCCATATCCCTTGATTCCCTGAGCCCCAAGAGCTAAATCTAACTCTCTCATGAAAACATCCAGTGAATTGGCCTCCACTGCTTTCTGTGGCAGAGAATTCCACAGATTCACAACTCTCTGGGTGAAAGAGTTTTTCCTCATCTCAGTCCTAAATGGCCTACCCCTTATTCTTAAACTGTGATCCCTGGTTCTGGACTCCACCAACATATCATATCATATCATATATATATACAGCCGGAAACAGGCCTTTTCGGCCCTCCAAGTCCGTGCCGCCCAGTGATCCCCGTACATTAACACTATCCTACACCCACTAGGGACAATTTTTACATTTACCCGCCAATTAACCTACAAACCTGTACGTCTTTGGAGTGTGGGAGGAAATCGAAGATCTCGGAGAAAACCCACGCAGGTCACGGGGAGAACGTACAAACTCCTTACAGTGCAGCACCCGTAGTCAGGATCGAACCTGAGTCTCCGGCGCTGCATTCGCTGTAAAGCAGCAACTCTACCGCTGCGCTACCGTGCCATCAAGGAAAAAAAATCTGCATCTACCCTGTCCAATCCTCTTAAGAATTTTATATGTTTCTATGATATATATATAATATATATATACACACAGTATGGTATACATATTTAATACACACACACACACGAGGTCTCACCAACGTCCTGCATAACTGAAGGATGACTGATAATAACATTAGAAGATAGAACATAGAGCAGGACAGCACAGGAATGGGCCCTTCAGCCCACAATGCATGTCCCAAACATGATCCCAAGTTAAATTAATCTCATCTACCTCTACATGATCCATATTCCTCTATTCCCTGCACTTCCATGTTTCTATCTAAAGGACTCTTAAATGCCACTATCGTTATTGCCTCCACCACCATCCCTGGCAGTACATACTGTTGTGGCTCGGCCTCCACCACACTCTGTGTAACAATCTGTGAGGTTTTCTAATTACTTGGCGTACCTGCATACTAGTTGTTTCAGAATCATGTACCAGCACACCAGGTCCTTTTGCATGCCTCAGACCATTGCAACATTAGAGACACAGCATGGAAACAGGCCCTTCAGCCCATCCATCATCAAACATCCATTTACATCAATCTTCTTCAGACTGAAGGGTCCCGACCTGAAACATCACCTATCCACGTTCCCTAGAGGTTGCCTGACCCGCTGAGTTACTCCGACACTTTGTGTCTAAATGTGTTTTGCTGGACGACAACACGGCAACCAGTTCACTTTCCCCTTCCCCACCCCTCCTCGTTCCTGCCCTTCTCCCTACAAACACAGGGTCCCAGGTACGAGCTGCTCTACCACCTTCTCAAACACATCCCCGTAAGAGGGGCACCAGGGGAGGTGACTGTAGTTCCTCAAAGTTGGAATAAACTTGGTCATCCCAACCACGAGCAAACAAACAACTCCCGGTCTCCAAACATTTCAACTCCCCCTCCCAATCCCACACTGACCTTTCTGTCCTGGGCCTCCTCCACTGTCAGAGTGAGGCCACGCACAAATTGGAGGAACAGCACCTCATATTTCACTTGGCAGCTTACAACCCAGTGGTATGAATGTTGAATTCTCTAATTTCAAGTGACTCCTGCATTCCCCCTTCCCCCCCCCCCCCCGCACCCCCATCCCCCCCCCCCCCCCCCCGCACCCCCATCCCCCCACCTCCAGTTGTCCTACCAGTTCCACTATTCGCATCCTTGATTCCCTTCATTATCAACTCTTCCCCAGCCAACAATGGACCATTATAGACTCTGCCATTCCTTGGTCATCTATTGTCCACCCTGATTTGTTCCCGTCTCTTCCTATCTCCAGTTACCATCCCCACTCTACTTTCAGTCTGAAGAAGGGTCCTGACCCGAAACATCACCCATTCTTTTTTCTCCAGAGATGCTGCTTGAACCGCTGAGTTACTCCTGCACTCAGTCTATCTTTGGTGTAAACCAGCACCTGCAGTTCTTTGCTTCTACCACTAATCACTTGCCAGGTTTTGTCCTCCCCCCTCGTATCATCAGACTGAAGAAGGGTCCTGACCCAAAACAACACCTAGTTCAATAGTACTTTATCAACACAAGTACCTAGATACAGTGATATTTTTGTTTTGCATACAATCCAGCAAAATCATACTATTCATTAGCACAATCATACCCAAGTACAAGAGTGGTGAATTTGTGGAATTCATTGCCAAGGTCGGCTGTGGAGGCATATCAACGAATATTTTTACGGCAGTGATAGAATCTTGATTAGTGCAGGTGTCAGGGGTTATGGGGAGAAGGCCGGAGAATGGGGTGGAGGGGAAGATAGATCAGCCATAAATGAATGGCGGAGTAGACTTGATGGGCTGAATGGCCTAATTCCACTCCTGTCACTTATGATTCATTCCTTCCGACACTGCAGACAACATCTAGATGTGGAAGAGCCAAGCAGGAGCCCCCCTGTTGTGCCAGAGCAGAGAGAGCCTGTCGATGCAAGCAGGCGGATACCCCGACAACATGAAGCAAAAGCTGCTCTCAAACCCGAGACGCTCTTTAGAGTCTTTCAAAGCATTTCTCGCCAGGCAGCATTCCGAGATGCAACACTCCTGCCCAGCTGCAAGATAAACTAGATCAGTAGCCAAAATAACAGCCGTTTAATTTCCGCCTCCCCTCCCTCTCCTGCCTGAAGACGCCCGAGGCCACAGAACATGACAAGTGTTCTCACGCCTATCAATAAAAAACACTGTGTGTGCCAACTGAGTCCATTCAGGGTGTTGGAAAGTGCTACTGGAAAAGCTGGTAAACTGGGTGGTTTATCTGCACCTTAGCTGGGGAACAGAGGACATACGGAAGTATAGGCACAAAGTGCTGGAGTCATTCAGCGGGTCAGACGGCATCTCTGGAGGAAAGCAGGATACAGAGCCATAGAGTCATACAGTGTGGAAACAGGCCCTTCAGCCAACATGCCCCATCTGTACTAGCCTCACCTGCCTGCATTTGGCCCATATCCCTCTAAACCTGTACCTAATTGTTTCTGTCTAAACATTGCAATTGTCCTTGCCTCAACTACCTCCTCTGGCAGCTCGTTCCATACACCCACCACTCTTTGTGTGAGAAAGTTATCCCTCAGATGCTGCCTGACCTGCTGAGTTACTCCAGCATTTTGTGAAACCTCGAATACCTATTATATCTTTGCCCCTTCTGGAGTAACCGAGTGAGTCAGGCAGATTCTCTGGAGAAAAAGTCAGAGTAACTCATCGGGTCAGGCAGCATCTGTGGAGGAGGGATAGATATTTAAGAGTGGTACAGTGGGTGCTATCTATGCGGAGTTCGCACGTTCTCCCTGGATTTTCTCCTGGTGCTCTGGTTTCCTCCCTCAACCCAAAGACATGCGGGTTTGCAGATTAATCAGCTTCTGTAAATTGCCCCTAGTCTGCAGGATAGAGCTCGTGTACAGGTTTACAATTTATGTAAAAATTTGGTAAGATTTGTTAATTGTCCCTGGTGTGTAGGATAGTGTAAGTGTACAGGGTGACCGCTGATCAGCGCGGACCCGGTGGGCCGAAGGGCCTGCTTCCACGCTGTATCCTACAGAGGTCCCAAGTACTCTCTCAAGTAACTAGTACTCTTGCACCACCCTTCAAGCATCAAGGAAGTTTGTTTAACTGTGGTTTTAGTTTTAACTTTAGAGATACAGGCCCTTCGGCCCACTGAGTCCATGCTGACCAGTGAACCTGACTCTATCTTGCACACTAGGGGCAATTTACAGAAGCCAATTAACCTACAAACCTGCACATCTTTCGAGATGTGGGAGGAAAGCAGAAAACCCAGACGGAACCCACGCGGTCATAGGGAGAACGTGCAAACTCCGCTCAGACAGCACCTGTAGTCAAGATCGAACGAGGGTGTCCGGTGCTGTGAGGCAGCAACTCTACAGCTACACCACAGCAAAGTGAATAATCCATTCTACATGTTGACAGCGGCCGGCTGTGGGAGGTGGCTGGAACATGCATGGCAGGTCCCCAGGAAGTCAGCACTCCTGAGTGTTTATTTTTCTAGCGATAAGGAGAGAGAAGAGAGAGTAAAGGGCCGGATTGGGGAGCTGGAAGTAGATGATGCAATTAGCTCGGATGTCAGGTGTCCATATGATCAGGTGCGAGACAATCCTCACAGCAGGATCTTTCTCAGGAGGAGGCCATTCTGCCCATTGTATCTGTGCCAGCTCTTTGGCAGTTTTGCAATTAATCTCAGACCATCTGCTTCCCTTCCAAGCCTTGCCAATTAATCTCTTTCAAGCACTTTAATTTAGTTTAGAAATACAGGACGGAAATACAGGCCCTTCGGCCCACCGAGTCCATGCCAACCAGCGATCCCTGCACACTAACTCTGAGCTACGCACACTAGGAGCAATTTATCATTTTTACTGAAGCCATTAACCTACAAACCCACACGTCTTTGGAGTGTGGGAGGGAATCGGAGCACCCGGAGAAAACTCACACAGGTCACAGGGAGAATGTACAAAATCCACAGCACCCGTGGTCAGGATTGAACCTGGGTCTCTGGTGCTGTAAGGCTGCAACTCTACCACTGCGCCTCTGTGCAGCCTACTAATCCAAGCCTGTTCCTAAAGATCCCATTGAATGCATTTACTCTGCTCCTTAGGGCAACCTGTCCCGTATCAGAGGAAGGGAACTTTACTCCTTGTAGAGGAGTCTGAAGAAGGGTCTCGGCCCAAAATGTCACCTATTATTTTCCTCCAGAGATGCTGCCTGACCAGCTGAATTACTCCAGCTTTTTGTGACCATCTTCGGTTTAAACCCGCATCTGCAGTTCCTTCATTCCACATTTACTCCTTGTACCTTTGGTCTATTATCAGTTTAAACCCGTGTCCATCTGGCACCTGAAGCCCTGGCCACACCCGGGTGCTGAATGTGTGGAGTTTGTACGTTCTCCGTGTGACCGCATGGGCTTCCTCCGGGCGCTCCTGTTTCCTCCCACAACCCAAACACGTGCAGGTTTGGAGGTCAATTGGCCCTTTGTTATTTGTCTCTTGTGTGGAAGTGGGATAACATAGAACTAGTGTACCAATCGATGGTCGGCGTGGACTCGGAGGGCCGAAGAGCCTATTTCCAAGCTGTGTCTTTCAATCAATCAATTAAATTATATTCATGGGCTTGCATCTGTAGGTGGTTGCAGAAAGAACATTTCCTCTCGAGGGAGGTCACGAGAAAGTGGAATAACATAGAACTAGTGTGAGTGGGTGACTGATGGTCAGCATGGACTCAGTGGGCCGAAGGGCCTGTTTCTATAGCCGTTTAGACCGAAGATGGACACAAACAGGCCCTTTGGCCCACCGAGTCTGCGCCAACCAGCCATCACCCCGCACACTAACACTATCCTACACACACTACGGACAATTTACAATTTTACCAAAACCAATTAACCTACAAACCTGGAGTGTGGGAGGAAACCAGAGCACCCCGGAGAAAGCCCACGCGGTCATAGGGAGAACGTGTAAAATCGTACAGACAGCACCCAAGATCAGGATGGAACCCGGGTCTCTGGCGCTGTGAGGCCGCAACTCCATCCCTGCGCCACTGTGCCGCCCACGCTACACATGACAATAATATACTAAACTAACAATAAACACTCACTAGAGTCCACACAAGAAGATGACAACAATGTCTGTTCTTTGGCGACGCAGTGGTAGAGTTGCTGCCTTACAGCGCCAGAGACCCGGGTTCAATCCTGACTACGGGTGCTATCTGTAAGGAGTTTGTATGTTCTGCCTGGGACTGTATGTGGTTTCCTCCCACATTCTAACAACAATCGGGTTTGTAGGTTAATTGGCTTCAGTAAAATTGTCCCTAGTGTGTAGGATAGTGCTAGTGCACGGGGTGATCGCTGCTCAGCGTGGACTCGGTTGGCCGAAGGGCCTGTTCCTCACTGTATCTCTAAACTAAAATTGCTCCAAAGAACAAAAGGAATTCGAGTAACAGGGGTGGAAAGTGGCAGGTTTTAATTAACCTGGTTTATCTGTGGGAACAACGCGCTTCTGTCGGGCTGCAGGAGGTGTTCCCAGCTCCTCTGGACCTGGCAGATGGGAGCTCAGTTTTATCTCTTCTGCAGGGGAACAGGTGGGATGTGCTTGGGCTCAATTCCCACAACTGCTGCCAGGCTTCCAGCCTTCTGGTGGAAAGGATGGCATCGCCAGTGTCCAAAGCAGCTGACAGCACTCACGGAGCGAGGGAGGGGAGGGGGAGGGAGGGAGAGAGAGAGTGATAATGAATATGTCTTTGACCAAGAGCGAGAGAGGGAGAGAGAGGGAGACAGGGATAGTGAATATGTGTGTTTGATCGAGAGAATGAATGAATGAATGTGTGTGACAAGACAGAGAGAGAGAGAGAGAGAGAGAGAGAGAGAGAGAGAGAGAGAGAGAGAGAGAGAGAGAGAGAGAGAGAGAGAAAGAAAGAGAATGAACATGTGTGTGTGTGTGTGTGCGCGCGATAGAGAAAGAGAGAGAGAGAATGAACAAATAAGCGTGTGTGACCGAGAGACAGAATGGACATGTGTGTGACCGTGAGGGCGCGAGAATGAAGGGGACACACAGATGGGGAAAGGGAGGTTACTGCCATGTTTGGCAGCAGGCAGAAGATAGGACTGTGCAGTGAACTTTTGTAACTTTGTCGGCACCAAAACATGGCCACACTGGTGTACTGCCGAGGTGAGGTCTGCTGTATGGTTTTACTGGATTGTATGCTGAACAAAGCATTTCACGGTACCTAGGTACATGTGACAATAAAATATCATTGCATTGAATTGCCTCACCCTGCCTTCTCACTGCAACTCCTCCCTTTCCCCCCATTCCTGCTGCTCTGATGAATTGTGCCCCTCTATCATTAGTCTCTTCCATCATTGGCTGTGATTTCCACCACCAGATACTGTGGCACTGTCTCTCGGAATCACTCCACTCCTTCATAACCCTGTTTACTAAGCCCTCCTTTGCTCTTTCTAATCTGGCTTAAGGTCTGTTATCCCCAATGCATCTGTGAAGTGGCTGGGGTCATTTCCCCACCATAAATGTGTCATGAAAATGAAGATGTATAGAAAACAATCACTGCCTGTGTGACCGCGCTATTATTGACTGTGTTTTAGTTTAGTTCAGAGATACAACACTGAAATAGGCCCTTCGGCCCAATGAGGCGCGCCGATTAACCATCACCCTATATACTTGC